>NC_056747.1:1104617302-1104917302 GCF_019279795.1 Protopterus annectens
CCACCCTTTGACGAACACATGGATTTAGTTAGTCAAAAGGTGTGGGATACTCCTGATGCCATGGATCCAGTCCTCAGGACACTGAACAAGTTCCATTCTGCCCCTCCAGGAAAAGACTTTTTATCTAAAGGTGTGCCTGTAGATGCCATGGTGGTGGCAGCGGCCACTAAGAAGGAGCTAGCGGACACTACTTCTGTTCATCCGTCGAATAAGGAGTCTCGAACAATGGACAGATACGGGAAGCATATCTTTTCTTCAGTGGCATTTATCCTTAGATCGCTGAAGTACCTTACTCACTTTATGAGGCTTGAGGGAGATCACCTTAAAGAGTTAGGAGACTCTTTACAAGGTACATGTACTGAGGGAGTCCCTGACAAGGTTTCTGCCCAGTTGTCCACCTTGAACTCTTTCATCAACTATTCCATGCGGCTTATTTCGTATGTAGCCGATGGAGCGAGTAGAGCAGTGGGTTCAGGAATTTCCCTAAGGCGTCATTCCTAGATGCGTTTGCGTAATTTTGCAGAGACGTTTGTCTACTTTTACCAACGCCCCCTTTGACGGTTCCTCATTGTTTGGATCCAAGGTAAAGGACACTGTCAGTCGGTGCGAGCAAGAAGGAAAAACACTCTCTGCTGTGGGAGTACATTTTACTTTTCCCTCTAGACCATAACCTAAGGGTCAGAGGGGCGGTAAAATGTGGTTCAAGAAGTCCCAGAGGTTTTTCCAGGAGGCACAGTGTGACTACTCCTTCAGAGGCGGAGGAGGAAATGGTAGACGTCACCCTAGAGGCAAGGGCGGTCCGCAAAACCAGGGAGGTCAAAATTCCTTTCGGGGCTGGCCTTACCAGCGCCCCTGATGTGGGGCCCGACTGTGCTTCTCTGGGGCTGGTCGGGAGTCGCATTTCTTTGTATCCAGTAGCCTGGCTAAGTATCACTCAAGACAAGTGGGTACAAAGAATTATTACCAGAGGTTATGTCATACCCTTTTCCCTTCCACCTTTTGTTCCCAAGGAGATCCCAGATGTTCCACCCAATCACAGGGATCAGGCAACTATGGAGGTCAACAAGTTGCTGTCAGAAAGAGTCATCCAAACTGTCCCAGCAGACCAAATATGATCCAGAACTTATTCCAGATTCTTTTTAGTGCCAAAACGTACAGGGAACTGGAGGCCCATTCTGGACCTCAGCAGATTGAACGAATCAGTAAAGAAGGACAAGTACAAGATGTTAACACCGCAGTCTATACTCCCATTGTTAGGGAAAGACAGTTGGATGTGCTCAATAGATCTCCAAGATGCTTACTACCACATAAAAATGGACAGGGCATCAAGGAGTCATTTACGCTTCCGGCTGGGAGCCAGTCACTACCAGTTCTGTGCTCTGCCCTTTGGGTTCACCACATCCCCCAGGGTGTTCACAAACTGTATGGCAGTAGTGACAGCTCACCTGAGACGTTGAGGATTCCAGGTGTTTCCATATTTGGAAGACTGGCTCCTGACTGCCCCCACCAGGCATCTACTCCTTCAGAGCAGGGACGCTACTATTCATCTTTGTGCCCAGCTGGGAATCTCTGTATATTGGGAAAAGTCTGCCTTATTGCCCTCTCAATCTGTGATTTTTATAGGCGCAGAGATAGACACAGTAAACATGGTGGCTCGTCTTCCTGCCGAAAGGGCACAGAACCTAGATGTAATGTGATCCTATCTCGCCTACATTCTCTACAGATGGGTTCGGAGCCGATCCTCGGCTCCAACTCGGCCGCTATACAATAGAACGCAGTCTCTTATTGGCTGAGTTACCTCGTATTCCAGGATGCACCACTACTGCTTCCCCAGATCTCATTTGCCGCTTCTGAAGCATAGACGTGGTCTCGGACTTGGCTGAGCTAAGTGCCTCTTAGTCAGATTTTTTCTGTCTAGTTTTGTGCTAAAACTTACTCAAAAGCTGTTTAACAGCTACTTGTTGTTGTGTGACTGTGTATTTAAATTTTTTTTGTGGTAAAATTGTATTTTTTGTGGTACTTAAGTGATCCCGTTTAAGTTAGAGGGGCCTTGCCCCTATCCTAGGCGTTTTAGTTAGAGTCTAGGCTGTCCTTGTGTAGTTTTTGTAGTTTAGTGCGTTTGTAGTTAGATAGCCATGTCGAAGGAACATAGACCATCAGGTTTTAAGAAATGTTCAGAATGTAATTATAAAATGTCCATTATGGACGACCATTCATTGTGTGTCTACTGTCTGGGCCCGAAGCACCTCCAAGAATCCTGTAGCGTTTGCCACGCTTTTTCCTCTCGCGTCCTCCAAGAGAGGAAAAATAAGTTAATTTTGAAAGGGCTTATTACCCCTTCCTTTGAGGAAGCCCTATCTTCTTCTTCTTCCCTTCAGGAAGAAAAGTCTTGACTCCGACCAGCCCGTCGGATCCGGCAGCTAAAAGTCATGGCAGGCTTCTCCGTCGGCTCCACGGACTTGAGCCGAGGGGAACGGTCTGCCTCGATGTCTCCAGCCTCGACTCCTCTGGCCGGAGTCGAGCTCGGCGTCGAGGAGAGTCATCTCCATCGGCTCCACTGCCTTGAGCCGATGGAGGTTGCCCGCTCAGACTCTTCCCTTCGGTGCCGAAGTCCACATCGGCTCCGAGGAAAATTGCAGTGGTAGTGGAATCTCCCTCGGCGCCGATACTTCTCGAACCCATACGGAGCCGGTCCCCCAGTCTTTTGGAGCCGGCAGAGAAGTCGACTTGGACCCGGTCGGTCTCTTCTCGGTCGAGGATGTCTGATTCGGATTTAGACAGGGTGCTTCAAAGTCTTTTTCAGTCTTCGGTCTTTGCAAAATTGATCTCGGCTCCAGCCCAGTCGGCTCGGAGCCGATTTCCCATCCTGTTATCTTGGTTCCTCCTCCAACAGCTTGGCCATTGGAGTCAGTGTTGGTGGAGCCGGTGGAGGTTGTCGGGTTGGTTTCGACCTAACTCCAACCCGCCCTCTGGGTCGGGTTGATGCATGGACCTCCTCTGTCGGCCCGGGGATGCTTGGGACCGATCCTTTCGGTTCCGAGCCTCCCTCTCGGTGCGTCAGCTGCGGGAGTTCCGACTGCTGTTGTGGCCTCGGGGTTGAACCATCCCAGGACTCTGGGGGTCCCGCCTTTGAGGCCATGAGGAGTGCCTTGGCCAAATCCTCTCTGGCCACTTCTACCATCTCACCACCACCTTCCCTTGGCACGGAGACTGGCTCCTTTGCAATCCCCCTGTCTCACGACAGCGGAGCCCTTGGGCCTGAGGTTACCCCCATTGGGGGTTCCCTTCTTCCTGGAGGTCCCTCCGAAACGCTTTCGGAGGAACCTCCGAGGAAGAAACAGTGTAAGAGGAAGCACGTCGACTCCCCTGATGAGTCTCTCACCTCGGATACCGACCTCGATGATGCGGAAGGGTCCCCCAAGTCGTCCTCGGATGATGTATCCTTTGCGGACATCTTGGAGATCCTTAAGCAACGAGGCGACTGGCAGTCCAAACCCCCTTCTGCTGAGGAGTCGGTTTTCCTCAAGGCCTTCGGGGCTCAGCCCTCCGCCTCCTGGGTGTCTCCGCCTTTCGATGAGCTTCTGGATTTGATCTCTCGAAGGGCGTGGGAACACCCGGATTCTGTTGAACCGGTGCCAGCTCGCCCCAATAAATTCCTTTCGGCTCCCCCTGATAAGGACTTTCTTTCGAAAGGTGTGGCTGTAGATGCCATGGTGGTGGCATCTGCCACCCAGCAAGATGTGGCAGAGGCTTCAACGTCCGTCCATCCTCCTAATAAGGAGTCTAGGAGCATGGATCGATGCGGAAGTGTACCCTTTCTTCAGCGACGTTTACATTAAGGTCTCTGAACTACTTGACGCATTTCACGGGACTGCAGAGGGATCTGGTCAAGGAGCTTTCGGATACCCTCTCCGGTAACTTACCTGAGCAGTTGGCCCAGACGGTTAACTCCCAGTTGGCTACCCTGTCCTCGTTATCCAACTCGTCCATGAGGCTCATTTCTTATGCAGCCGAAGGAGCGAGCAGAGCGGGAACAGGTGTTGCTCTCGGAGACAAGCCTGGCTACGCCTGTGTCACTTTGGAGGCCTTTAAGTCTTCCTTTGCCGACGCCTTTGATGGGTCCTCACTGTTTGGACCCAAGGTAAAGGACACTTTGACTCGCTGCGAACAGGAGGGTAAGACTTTAACTGCCATAGGGGCCCGGTTTTCCACTCCCTTATGACCTTATCCCAAGACTCGAAGAGGAGGGAAAATGTGGTTCCATAAGTCTCAAAAGCCTTACTCGTCGCAGCAGAGCGATTCCCCTTCTAGAGGCAGAGGAGGGGGAAATTTTTCAGGAGACCGTTCCAGAGGCGGAAGAGGCCCCCGCAACACTGGAGACCGCGAGTCCTTTCGTGGCTCCTCCTCCTTCCAGCATCCATGAAGGAGAACCCGACTGTGTAGCTCCGGAGCCAGTCGGGGGTCGTTTTTCGAGACACCTAAAGGCCTGGGAAAATATCACTCAGGACCAATGGGTGCTCCGAATCATCGCCGGAGGTTACACCATTCCCTTCTCTCAACCCCACCCCCACCATCCCAAAGAAACCCGGACCCGCCACCCAGTCAACGGGATCATGCAACCAGCGAAATATCGAAGCTGCTTCAAAAAGGAGTCATCCAACCTGTCCCCGCAGATCAGGCCGGATCAGGGACTTACTCAAGATTCTTTTGGTACCAAAAGACCGGGGACTTGAGGCCCATTTTGGATCTCAGCAAGTTAAACCGATTAGTGAAAAGTCCAAATTCGGATGGTCACCTTGCAATCCATTCTGCCGCTTTTGGAGAAAGGTGTTTGGATGTGCTCCATAGATCTCAAAGACGCCTATTATCACATTCTGATAGATCAGGCGTCGAGGAGACACTTGCGCTTCAGCCTAGGAGACAGTCATTTCCAGTTCCGAGCACTGCCCTTTGGTCTCACCACAGCCCCCAGGGTGTTCACCAAATGTTTGGCGGTGGTGACTGCTCACCTGAGAAGTCTAGGATTCCAGGTGTTTCCATACCTAGATGACTGGCTCCTAACTGCCACCTCCAGGCATTTACTCTTGAAAACTCTAGCAGCCACTATCTCTCTAGGCAACTCCTTAGGAATCACCTTCAATTGGACAAAATCTGTATTGCTGCCATCTCAGCGTATTCTGTTTATTGGTGCAGAAATAGACTCAAGGCAGATGCAAGTCTATCTTCCTGCGGAAAGGATAGCAACGCTGCAGTCTCAGGTTCGGGCATTACTCCTCAGACGTCGTGCTCCAGCGAGAATGGTCCTGCAGCTGTTGGGTTCCATGTCAGCCACCATTCTTCTGGTCCCCTTGGCAAGGTTGCATATGAGGATACTCCAGTGGCTCCTATCAGTCCAGTGGTCTTATCAAGACCTTCCCCTCAGTTACCACATATTGATCACAGGGCTGTGCAAACAGGATCATCGTTGGTGGCTTCTTTCCTCCAACCTGAATCTAGGGCGACCCTTCGTTCCCCCATTCCCCTCGGCCAAGTTGACTACGGATGCCTCCCAGACAGGGTGGGGGGGACATTATCTGGACAGGTCAGTCCAAGGCACGTGGCACACCGACGAGAGTCTTCTCCACATCAATATCCTGGAAATGAGGGCGGTGCTTTTAACGTTGCAAGCACTGCACGATCACCTCCCCCAGGGTACAATTGCCATTCAGTCCGACAACATGTCGGTAGTCTGGTACTTAAACAAGCAAGGAGGGACCAGGTCTTACCCCCTTTGCAGAGAGGCCATGAAGGTATGGGATTGGGCGATTGCTACCAAATGTTTCCTAGTGGCAACACACATTCCGGGGAGATCCAACGTGATAGCCGACAGACTGAGCAGAACTATTCTCTCCCCTCACGAGTGGTCCTTGAACGACAGAGTGGTAGCACAGATTTTCACGAGATGGAGAGCTCCTTGTTGCGATCTCTTACAACTCCCTCAACGCGAAATGCCAGCAGTTCTTCTCTCTCACCCCAGTTCCAGGGGAGATCCCCAAGGATGCTCTAGTCCAAGTTTGGCCCCCCGGTCTGCTATACGCTTTTCCACCGGTTCCCCTTCTCCCCAAGGTGATTCAGAAGGCGATACACTTGGGAAGCAAAATAATTCTAATCGCCCCATACTGGCCTCGTCAAGTCTGGTTCCCCTTTCTTCACAAATATGCATTGGAGGGTCCCTGGTTCCTGGACCAAGTTCCGGACCTCTTGACGCATCAGTCAGGACAGCTCCATCAGTCCCTCCATTCATTGAAGTTAGCAGCTTGGCTACTCCTCTTCCAACCATAGTTAGGAGCCATTCTTTCGACCCTGAAGTCATGCATATTTTGTCCTTGGCCCACAAGACTTCTACTAAAAAGATGTATAGCAATAAACGGAAGAGGTTTGCTATTTGGGCCCAACTCCGAGGATTAGACCCTATGACAGCCTCGGTGTCAGAGGTACTGAAGTTTTTAGCTTCCCTGTTCAACCAAGGTTGTTCGGTGTCTACCATCAAAGTTCAATTGGCTGCTATTTCCAATTTTCACGAGAGCATAGAACCACCTTTAATGAGCAACAAGTTGTGCAAAGCTTTTATTAAAGGAGCTTGGCTTCTACGGCCCCCTATATCTCATCCTGCACCACCGTGGGACCTTAACGTGGTGTTAGGTGCATTAACCTCATCTCCCTTTGAGCCGGCAGCAACCTGTGACTTAAAATTTCTTTCTTGGAAGACTGCTCTTCTAGTTGCTATTACATCAGCCAGGCGAGTTTCAGAACTTCAAGCCCTATGTGTCAAACCACCATACCTGGTATTTCACAAGGATAGAGTATCTCTTAGACCAAACCCATCCTTTATACCAAAGGTTTGTTCTAACTTTTGTTTGCAACAATCACTGGAATTACGGTCTTTTTCCCTAAGTATTCAAACAGAGCTGAATATACCTTTCACAGCTTAGACGTGCACAGACAATTACGTTTCTATTTGGATAGGACACACCAAGCACGAAAATCAGATCAACTGTTTGTGTCCTTTTCGGATAGTAAATTAGGCAAAGCCATCACAAAAGTCACTGTTGCCAAGTGGATCAGAGACTGTATCAGTCATATTTATCTCATTTCAAATAAGGAGCTTATAGTTCCAGTGAAAGCTCATTCTACCAGGGCTATGGCCACGGCAGCCTTTCATTCCAAGCTCTCTATTAGTGACATTTGTGCGGCTGCTACGTGGTCTTCTCTACACACCTTTATTTCTCACTACAAATTGGATGTGGCATCTGGGGGTCGAGCTTCCTTCGGTTCCACAGTTCTCAGGAGCGTTTTCCAGTGAGCCACCCAGGAATTAGGTGTTAGGGACGCTGTCCCATCTGTAGAGAATGTAGGCGAGATAGGATCACATTACATCTTTTAGTTATGTACTTACCATAACTTTAGATGTATGGGATCCATCTCGCCTACATTCCTAATAACCCACCCTCCTTCCCCCTGCCTCGTAGACCAGAAGAGAGCGGACGATCCTAATTCAACTTCTTCCTCTCTTGAAACACCTGGGAATGTTATAACAATAGTCTATGTATGTGTGCATGTGTGCGGACAAACAAGATCTGGGGAAGCAGTAGTGGTGCATCCTGGGATACGAGGTAACTCAGCCAATAAGAGACTGCGTTCTATTGTATAGCGGCCGAGTCGGAGCCGAGGATCGGCTCCGAACCCATCTGTAGAGAATGTAGGCGAGATGGATCCCATACATCTAAAGTTATGGTAAGTACATAACTAAAAGTTCTTCAAATTCAGCGTCTTCTCCCGTTATGTAGGGTTAAAGACAAGATTATTTTGCAGCTCCTAGGGACCATGGCTTTCACCATAGTATTAGTGCCACTAGCCAGGTTACACATGAGAATTCTTCAGTGGCTTCTGTCGTCCCAATGGTCCTTTCAGCACCTTCCATTATCCCATCACATTCTGCCGACAGAATCTTGCAAGAAGGACCTCCTTTGGTGGACATTACCCAAGGACGCTTCATTTGTTCCTCGCCAACCCGTTGCCATTGTGACCACGGATGCCTCACAGATAGGGTGGAGGGGGGGCATTATCTAGGCAGGACTGTCCAAGGCACATGGCAAGATCACGAGGCTCACCTGCATATCAATGCTCTAGAAATGAGGGCGGTGCTCCTGGCGTTGCAAGCACGTCACGACCTTCTTCCTGTGGAGATTATTGCAATACAGTCAGACATGTCGGTAGTATGGTATATCAACAAACAGGGCAGAACGAGATCTTACCCACTCTGTCAGGAGGCCATGCGAGTTTGGAAATGGGCAGTATCTTCCCAGTGTTTTCTGGTGGCAACACACAATCCAGGGATGACCAACGTGATACCCGACAAGCTCAGCTGGGCAATCCTGATGCCTCACGAGGGGTCTCCGAAACAGGAAACAGCGGAACAGATTTTCCGCAGATGGGTCAGCCTTGCTGTGATCTCGTTGCCAGCCCAATCATTGCCAAATGCAGCAGCTACTTCTCCCTCATCCCCCCTCCGGGGGAGTCACCGAGAGACGCAGTTGTTCACGATTGGCCCCTGGGTCTCTTGTATGCTTTTCCTCCCTTTCCTCTCATTGCCAAGGTTATGTAGAAAGTGAAATGGCTGGGAAGCAAACTGATCCTCATTGCTCCTTACTGGCCTCGTCACGTTTGGTTCCCCTTCCTCGGGCCTCTTTTCCTGGACGATCCTTGGATTCTGAACCCATTTCCAGACCTGTTGACTCACATGTCAGGTTCGCTTCACCCCTCCTTACACACCCTCAATTTGACAGCATGGCTGCTCCAGTTCCATATTTTATATATATATATATGTATACATATTTAATTTATTTGTTTTGGAGGTGAAAAGAGTGTTGGATAGAGTGATGTTTATGAAGCTGGAAATTGATGGTGTAATGATGAATGTTGTTAGTGCATATGCTCCACAAGTTGGGTGTGCAATGGATGAGAAAGAAAAATTTTGGAGTGAGTTGGATGAAGTGGTGATGACTGTACCCAAGGGTGAGAGACTGGTGATTGGAGCAGATTTCAATGGGCATGTTGGTGAAGGGAACAGAGGGGATGAGGAAGTGATGGGTAGATATGGTGTTAAAGGAATGCAGAAGGTCAGATGGTAGTGGATTTTGTGAAAAGGATTGACATGGCTGTGATGAATACGTATTTTAACAAGAGGGAGGAGCATAGGGTGACATACAAGAGTGGAGGAAGATGCACACAGGTGGATTATATCTTATGTAGAAGGACCAGTCTGAAGGAGATTGGAGACTGTAAAGTGGTGGCAGGGGAAAGTGTAGTTAGGCAGCATAGGATGGTGGTTTGTAGGATGACATTGGTGATCAAGAAGAGGAGGATGAGTGTGAGGGCAGCACCAAGGATCAAATGGTGGAAATTGAAAAAGGGTAATTGTGAGGTGATGTTCAGGGAAGAGTTAAGACAGGCATTGGGTGGCAGTGAAGAGTTACAGAATAGCTGGGTAACGACAGCAGAGCTAGTAAGAGAGATGGCTAGAAAGGAAGGAGGACAAGGAGACCTGGTGGTGGAATGAAGAAGTACAGGAGAGTATACAGAGAAAGAGGTTGGTGAATAAGAAGTGGGATTGTCAAAGAGATGAAGAAAGTAGACAAGAGTATAAGGAGATGAGGTGCATGGCAAAGAGAGAGGTGGCGAAGGTTAAGGATAGGGCGTATGAAGAGTTGTATAAAAGGTTGGACACTAAGGAGGGAGAAAAGGACTTGTACAGATTGGCTAGACAGAAGGACCGAGCTAGTAAAGATGTGCAGCAGGTAAGGGTGATAAAAGGATAATGAGGGAAACATATTCACAAGCGAGGAGAGTGTGTTGAGCAGATGGAAAGAGTACTTTGAGGGGTTGATGAATGAAGAGAATGAGAGGGAGAGAAGGTTGGATGATGTGCAGATAGTGAATCATGAAGTGCAGTGGATTAGCAAGGAGGAAGTAAGGATAGCTATGAAGAGGATGAAGAATGGAAAGGCTGTTGGTCCAGATGACATACCTGTGGAAGCATGGATGTGTTTAGGTGAAATGGCAGTGGAGTTTTTAACTAGATTGTTTAATGAAATTTTGGAAAGTGAGAGTATGCCTGAGGAATGGAGAAAAAGTGTTTTGGTACCGATTTTTAAGAATAAGGGTGATGTGCAGAGATGTAGTAACTACAGAGGGATTAAGCTGATTCGTCACAGCATGAAGTTATGGGAAAGTGTAGTGGAAGCTAGGTTAAGAAGGGAGGTGATGATTAGTGATCAGCAGTATGGTTTCATGCCAGGAAAGAGCACTACAGATGCGATGTTTGCTCTGAGAATGTTGATGGAGAAGTACAGAGAAGGTCAGAAGGAGTTGCATTGTGTCTTTGTGGATTTAGAGAAAGCATATGACAGGGTGCCTAGAGAGGAGTTGTGGTATTGTATGAGGAAGTCTGGAGTGTCAGAGAATTATGTAAGAGTGGTACAGGATATGTACGAGGGTAGTGTGACAGCAGTGAGGTCTGCGGTGGGAGTGATGGATGCGTTTAAGGTGGAGGTGGGATTACATCAAGGGTCAGCTCTGAGCCCTTTCTTATTTGCAATGGTGATGGACAGGTTGACAGACGAGATCAGACAAGAGTCCCCGTGGACTAGGATGTTTGCAGATGACATTGTGATCTGTAGTGAGAGTAGGGAACAGGTGGAGGAGACCATGGAGAGGTGGAGATATGCTCTAGAGAGAAGAGGGAATGAAGGTCAGCAGGACAAAGACAGAATATATGTGTGTGAATGAGAGGGAGGATAGAGAAATGGTGAGGATGCAGGGAGTAGAGGTGGCGAAGGTGGATGAGTTTAAGTACTTGGGATCAACAGTTTAGAGTAATGGTGAGTGTGGAAGAGAGGTAAAGAAGAGAGTACAGGCAGGATGGAGTGGGTGGAGAAGAGTGTCAGGAGTGATTTATGACAGACAAGTACCAGTAAGAGTGAAAGGGAAGGTCTACAAGAGGGTAGTGAGATCAGCTATGTTATATGGGTTGGAGACAGTGGCACTGACAAAAAGGCAGGAGTCAGAGCTTGACGTGGCAGAGCTGAAGATGTTAAGATTTGTACTGGGTGTGATGAGGATGGACAGGATTAGGAATAAGTATATTAGAGGGTCAGCCCAGGTTGGAAGGTTTGGAGACAAAGCCAGAGACGCAAGATTACATTGGTTTGAACATGTGCTGAGGAGGGATGCAGAGTATATTGGGAAAAAGATGCTAAGGATGAAGCTGCCAGGTAACAGGAAAAGAGGGAGGCCTAAGATAAGGTTTATGGATGTGGTGAGAGAGGACATGAAGGTGGTTGGTGTGACAGAGCAAGATGCAGAGGACAGGAAGAAATGGAAACAGTTGATCTGCTGTGGCGACCGCTGACTGAAGCAGCTGAAAGAAGAAGATATTTATTTATTTATTCCAGTTTGGTGACCGGGAAAGTCCACTGGGCTCGAAAGCCCATTTTCAGTGGAGGCCCGGGGAGAAAAACTCCACAATACAAAGTTACATTACATAGAGAATTACAAGAAAAATATTTGCATTGCAATCAACAGGTAGTATAACAATCAACAGGTGGTATAACAACCAACAGGTAGTATAACAACCAACAGGTAGTATTACAGTTAAAACAGATATCATTCAGTAGACAGCAAAACTATTAAACATTTTTCAAGAGAAAGACAGGCATATAGCATAATGGCTGGATGTTACTATTTAGTTACATTTATAATCTAAGTATATGAGAGAAATTAGGAAGATACGAAGGTTAGCCAGGAGAGAAGGAGGAGCAGAGCTTGGGAGGTATGAGTTGAAGAGTGCAGTTACATTTCCTGTGAAGAAACGAGTAAGAATGAAGTTGTGTTTTGAAGGTGTGTGGATAGTCACAGGTCCTCAGAGTAGAGGGCAGGGCATTCCATTTTTTGGCTAGGGAAAAGGAGAGTCGAATCTGACCAGCTGGGCGCTTGGGTTTTTGGATGGTTATAAGGTTTTGGTGAGTAGATCTAAGGGGTGGTTATATAGTTGTAGGGTATTAGATAATGCAGGGCAGCTAGTAGGTTGGAATAATAATTTGTGGACTGTGACGATTTGGAGGAAGTCAAGTTGATTAGGGAGTTCAAGCCAATTTAAAGAGTGTAGGGAGGTGCAGTGATGGGAGGAGGATTTTGCCGTGGTAGCGAATTTTTAAATTTTGTTGTAGCACACTTCCAGTTTGAAGGTGAGTGTGGAAGATAGATTGGTAAGCAGAGGAGCGCCATACAAAAGAGAGGGGAGGAAATAGGTAGTGGCCGAAGTTTGTCTGGTGGAGGGAGTGAGGAAGTGGTAGTTTCTGTAGAGTAGGCCGAGTTTTTTGTGGGTTTTCTTGATGTTAAGGTGGATGTGGGTATTGAATTTTAAGTGTTCATCGATGGTGACTCCCAGGAGTTTGGCGGAGGGAATGATGTCAATGATGGAGTTGTTAAGGTTGGTAATTTGAAGTGAGTTTTTATCAATGGGAGTGGATTTTGAGGGAGTGAATAGAAGAATCTTAGTTTTGTTAGCGTTTAGTGAGAGGTGGTTTTCGTGCATCCAGTTTTCAGTAGTTGAGAAGGCAGTTTGAGTTAGAGACTGAAGATCACATAGGTTAGAGGCGCAGCAGATCAAAGTGAAATCGTCTGCATATTGGACAATTTTGGTATTGGAGAAATCGTTAATACAGATGTTAAATAGCAAAGGGCCTAGTATGGAACCTTGGGGTACTCCTGTAGGGGTGGGGTGGAAAATGGAGGAGGCCTAGCCCCATTTGACAGCTTGGATCTGTCAGAAAGATAGCTGGAGAACCAGGAAAGAGTTTTTTGGGAGATGTAGAGATTCGATAGATGATTTAATAGGTGGGTGTGGGAGATGGTATCGAATGATTTAGGTAAGTCTAGCAGAACAACTGAAACTATGTTACCAGTGTCTCGAGCTAGATTGACAGAATGTAAGAAGGATAGAAGGGCTGTGTTGATACTGTGTCCAGGGTGGCAGCTGTGTTTGGTAGGAGAGAGTAGCTGGTGTTCAGTAAGGAATGGCATGAGCTGCAGGTGTATGCATTTTTCAAGAAGTTTAGAGATTGGTGAGAGGATGGCTATAGGGTGGAAATTGGAAACATTACAGTTTTTACCACCCTTGTGGAGTGGTAGAATAAATACAGAACTCCATAGTATGGGTACATAGGACTCAAGTAGTGATCTATTTATCAGGATGCTGATAGGGAGAGCAATACCATTGGAGGCAATTTTAAGAAGGAGGAAGGAATGTTGTCGGAGACATTGGTGCAAGGTTTAAGTTTGGAGAGAAGCTTTTTTGTAAGGTAGGTGGATACAGGTTTAAGTTCAAAAGTAGGGGGTGTAGGAGAGGAGGAGGGGGAAGCTTGAGCAGAGGGGGGTGGAGGGTTATTGTTGGGGAAGTTCTTGATTAGAACAGCAATAGAAGAGGCGAAGAAGGTGTTGAATAGTTTGTCGATTTCTTGTTCAAATGTACTAGTATTGGGACATGGGTTGTTTTTTGTACCAGGTTTGAGGAGGGAATTAATAGAGCTCTAGAATTGTTTGGGGTTTTTTTGCATGATTTATTTGGAGTTTGATGTAGTAGGATTTTTTATCTTTAATTACTTGTTTTTTAGCTTGGTTTCGCAGCTGTTTGTATTTAAGTAACAATACAGGCTGTTTATGTTGAAGATAGCTTTTCCAGGTTTTGTCTCTTTGTAGCATAATTTTTTTGGTTTCTTTGGTAAGCCATGGGGTGGTTTTAGCTTTAACTCTTTTTGTTCTTATTGGAGCTAGGGAGTTTAAGATAGTTAAGAATGTAGAGTTGAAATAGTCAACGGCATCGTCTAAAGGTAGGGTTTTTAGTGGGTTCCAGTTAGTGAACTTAAGGGAGTCAGAAAAGGTAGAAGGGTTAAAGTTAGCAAGGTTGCAAGTATGTAAGAGTTGGTGGGAATGTGAGAAAGAGGGTTTAGCTCTATGGGTGAGGGCAGGGAGGTGGTCTCCTAATGTGTCAGGAGTGACACCAGATTTTGTTATTTTGTTAGGGTGAGATACCAGGATCCAGTCGAGGATGGAGCCTGGGGAGTTTGTTGGGCCTAGTAATGGAGTTAGTGAGTTGAGTGAAATTGAAGAGATTGATTGAAATGGTAGGATTAAGGTCAATGATTTTTTTGCCAATCAATATTTACATCACTCATAATATAGGTTTCAAGTTTAATATTAGAGGAGGTCCAGGAGAGGATGTCTTCCAGGGTATTGGTGTTGTTACCAGGAGGAATATAGAGGGAGATGATGCAGATATTTTCATGGTCGTTTAATTTTAGAAGGCCAGTTACAAGTTCAGCATTATTAAAGGAAGGGATAGGGTTAGGGTAGGGAGTGATGGACAAATGATTGGAGTAGATAATAGCTACACCACCACCTCTTTTACTTAGGAGGTCGGGATCGGAGAGATTGATAGCTGGGGGGAAGGAATTCGGAGTCGGATATAATATACACACACACACACACATATATATACATATACATATATATATTTATAAATATAGTGTGTATATATATATATATATATATATATATATATATATATATACACACACACACACACACACACACACACACACACACACACACACACACACATGTATATATATGTATGTATATATATGTATGTATATATATATATATATATATGTATATATATATATATATATATATATATATATATATATATATATATACACATATAAATATATATATATATACACACACATATACACACATATATATATATATATATATATATATATATACACACACACACTTAGATATGAATATACTATCTTAATTTTATCTACGGTACTGTGGTGGAGTTCAGGCAATTATGGGTAGGGGAAGAGTCAGAGCCTTGGGACCAAAGAGCTTCAGAGCTGGTGCCGAGGTCAGGTCTGGTCAGATCTGACAATCCATGGTTGAATCGGATGAAAATCAAGCAACACAGATCTATCGTTATGGTAAGTACATAATTTTCATGTAATTATATGGGACAAGCACTTGGAAAAAGTCTGAAACTGCTAATTCAGTTCATCCGATCCAGTGTGGGTCCTCATAGCTACTTGACAGATCTGATCTGGCAACCTCAGTGCTCCAGCTTTGAGACCCTTCAAGCCTTTATGAATGGGCATGGATCTGGGCAGCTAAGTGCTCCACTTCTTAATTAAAAAAAAAAATCAGCAGACAGTGTCTGTTTACAAGTTAGACGTCTCTTAAGTTTTTTTTTTCTATGTTGTAGTTATCCCATAAGGCTGTGTTTCTTAATTTTTGTAGCTTCCATCTTTAGAATTTTCTGAGCCTCTTCTGTTAGGACATTTTCATGCGCTTGTGTCTTAGTGTTTAATTGTTAAACTTTGGTATATATAGATAAACGGTTCTGGATATAGGTTTAGAAGTAGCATTACAATTAGAATCTTTAAGTGTGGTTTAAATTTTTCTGGTTTGTGTGTATTACTGTATTAGTTATAGTATAATTCTTGAAGTTGTATAGTAGCCTTCTTTGAGATTTATAGTGTGCAGTACTCTTTTTTTTTTCTGTTTTCAGGTGTTGTGCACTCTTACTTTTGGATGGCTAAAAAAACAAATTTTAATAAATCTACACTGTGTGGGGATAAAATCCAACAAAGGGACCTTCACAGCCAATGTGTTGCCTGCCTGGGGTCCCTCACCTCACAGTAGACTATGAGATATGCAAAGGTTTGGCCACAGGGCACTTTTGGACAAGAGAAACAAGCTTGTCCATTATGGGCTTGCTTTCTCCAGATCCAGAATCTTCTAAGACCAAAACACATTTGAAGAAACATGCTAAAACCAGAGACTCTCTGATTCCAAGAAGAGGTAGGCTGATCTGAAGTCTCCTGCCTTCGCTCCAAAGCAGCTGAGACTTGAGAATTCATTGGCTAGAATGCCAATGTACACTTCTTCGCTGGATCCCACCCAGACTGAGATGATTCCTTCATAGCCAGTAGTTTTGTTAGTTTCTCTGAGGAAAAAGAATCTTGGAGGAAAATCAGATGAGCGCCCTCTTTCCTGGCCTTTATTTGCACTGTCAGCATAGTCCTTCAAGTCTTACAGGAGTACCTCTGGAGCAGATATGGACCAGCTGATGCATTGGTTTCTGAGGACCTACATGGAATTTTGAGTCATTCCAACACCATCATCATCATCTTCTTTCGGCTGTTCCTGTTAGGGGTCGCCACAGCGGATCATCTGTTTCCATTTCTTTCTGTCCTGTGCATCATGCTCTTTCACACCAACCGCCTGCATGTCCTCTCTCACCACATCCATAAACCTTATCTTAGGCCTTCCTCTTTTCCTCTTACCTGGCAGCTCCATCCTTAGCATCCTTTTCCCAATATACCCAGCATCCCTCCTCAGCACATGTCCAAACCAACGCAATCTCGCCTCTCTTGCTTTGTCTCCAAACTGTCCAACTTGAGCTGACCCTCTAATATACTGATTCCTAATCCTGTCCATCCTAGTCGCACCCAGTGCAAATCTTAACATCTTTAACTCTGCCACATCCAGCTCTGACTCCTGCCTTTTCGTCAATGCTACCGTCTCCAACCCATATAACAATGCTGGTCTCACTACCCTCTTGTAGACCTTCCCTTTCACTCTTACTGGTACCCATCTGTCACAAATCACTCCTGACACTCTTCTCCACCCATTCCACCCTGCCTGTACTCTCTTCTTCACCTCTCTTCCACACTCACCATTACTCTGAACTGTTGATCCCAAGTACTTAAACTCATCCACCTTTACCAACTCTACTCCCTGCATCCGGAATGAATAGAATGGAATGAGTCATTCCAGCCTTCTGCTCTGAATGGGTTGAATCCACTCATTTTTCCCCCATTGCTGTTCCATCACTGGTCCATGTCTCTGCTCTGGTGCCTTCGGATCCATGCTATGTCCCAGGGCCTGTGTCCTTACTGCAGATGTCTCAGCTTTGGCACTGAGACCTATAGATCTGAGTATTTCTGCCCCGATTTTGTCAGAGCTGATACATTTCTTGAGACAGGTGGTCAATCTGATGACCTTGATGCCAGCTTTGGATCTGTTGGGTTCAATTCCTCTGCCCTTGTAGGGGTTATTGGTCTTAGGCTCCTCAGCTCTGGTCCCCACATCACAGCATTCCAAGTGTTTGGTTTCGGGGCTTCCTCATGCGTTTGAATCCAGAACTCCTAAGGAAGGTTTGGCTCCGTTGACTGAGAGAAGTCTTTGGATCATTTTGACATTGAATCTGTCTTTCAGGAGTTGGAGAAGGATGATTGGTTCCCCAGCTAAAACCTACACACAGCCCTCTTCTGTTTCAGATCCCAGGACTCCCTTCCAATCTTGCCTTCATCTTCTGTTTTGACATCCAGTAGTCGGAGTCGAGCACCAAATCTCAAATTATTTGCTCTGCAGCAGCTCCACTCCTCTGAGCGATCAGATGAAGTCACCACTGACAAACCGAAAAAGCGGACAAGACTCTTTATTTGGTGATATCCTGGAATTTATGCATCAGAGGGAAGTTTGACCTGTGGATCCTGTCTCAGGATGAGACAGTCCTCTTCCAAACTTATGGTTTGACACCATCTACATCCGGGGAAGTTCCTCTGGCCAACAAGCTCATACATTTGGCAGCTCAGAGGTCTTGGCAGGAACCAGACAGCTTATCAACAGTTCCATGGAAAAGCGATAGGATTCTCATCCTCCCAAAAGACCAACAGTTTTGGGCTAAATATCTTGCTGTGGACTCTTTCATTGTTGCAGCAACTACAAAGGACAGGGTCGGGGGGATGACCCCCGTTGTAGAAAAAAGTAGTATTTCACAAAAGCAACAAAAGATGACAGGTCAAAAGAGAGTCATAGACGTGACAGAGCAGACTATTTAGATAAGAAAAAAAATATGTATTGTTACTGTTATGCAAGGTGTGTTCAGCAGATCTCCATGATGCCTAGCTTTACATCAAGATAACAAAGGAATTGAGAAAAATCTACTAGAGGATGTCCAAGGTGACTGCACACTGAGTAACGCTTGTTTCTAGCTCTCCCAGTATGAAAAGAGAAACTCGGCAGAGAAGGCCAGTAGACGTGTTTAGGGGTAAATTTCAGTAACTGTCTAGTAAGTGCTAGGAAGATTTGGAAAAAAATCAGCTACAAAAAGTGAGGAAGAACCACTGACTGGGAAAAGTTCTACAGCTGATCAGCAAAAAGCAATGCAACCTTTAGACATGACTTCCAGTAGCCTACAGAAAGATACAAGATGACTGCATACAGACCTGGTTAAAATAAACAAAACACTGATGGAATATATCAACACAAACAATAAAAGTCTGGAAAAACTGGAAGAAGTTTTAAACAGTTATTCAAATGAGATGATAAAGCAGCAAAAATCAGAGGTTGAAATGAAGAAAAGGTTGGCTGAATATGAGACTGCTCAGGAAGAGATGTTTCATAAAATAATAGAATTAGAAGACAGATCGTGTAGGGAAAACCTGAAATTTTCAGCTATACCAGAGAAGTTGGAAGGAACAGACTGCATTAATTTTAGGAAAGCACAAATAACCAACTGGACTGGTATTCCACAGCAGGAGTTAAGTGAAAGGGCACATCATGTGTATGCTCCAAACCTAGCTGTAAAAATGCAACCTAGACCTTTAATAGTAAAGATGCAATCCTACTAGCAGAAGGAGTTGATTCTGACAAAGCTGTGGCAGAAGGGCAAAATACTAAAAGTGGGAGACAGCAGAGTTTTTATGGAGAATGATTACTCGTATACAAGGCAAACGAGATGTAAATTCATTCCACTTGTCGCTCGTCTGGGCAGGATAAAACAGACAAACATTTGTGGGTTCTGTTCAAGCAACTTTATTATGTACAAATGCATCAGATCCACAAACCAGCACGACCTCCTTGCCATCTACTAATGCCCTACTCCTTAGCTAAACAGTAGAACTCTCTCCCTCCTCACATATGCAACCTATCATGCCATGCAAATTTCAAATCTCAGCTATTCTGTCATCTAACAGCTAAATGAGAATGCCGATGTCATGCTCCAACATAAACCCCTCTCAACCTCCTGTCTTCTACCCTGCACTGAAATCATCTCCAACTATCACTACTACTGCCTCATCTCAACCTAAAACAATCTATCCCCTACTTGGGACTGAATTTCTTTCTGCTGTGTAATGTACTATACTTTCAAGAACAGCTAGCCTGGTACTTCTTCCATGCAAAATGGTTCATCAACCTGCAAATGGATAGTAGCTACTATTTAAATGTTAACTTACTAAGAGCTTACTGACATAATGTCCTCTGTAAATGCTGAACTTTACTAACCTGCAAAGGTCTAGTAACCTTATGTGTTAAATTTTAGCTCTCTAAGTGCTTATTACATAATGTATTATTCTTCTGTAAAGGCGTAATGGTTCTGTATAAATCCTTTGTATATTCTTTGTAACTTGCAATATCTTAGAGTTTTTCTCCTGAGGCCTCCACTGAAAAAGGGTTCTTTATGGCCCAGTGGACTTCCCCGGTTATCAGACTTAAATAAATAAATAAGACTGAGGCTTAATAACTAACTAACTTAGATAAACTTATAAACAACCTAGCTATTACACTCATACATGCTCACTCTTAGGCTTCACTCTCAAAATGGCATTGAAGCTAGCACATACTTCCTATTTATGTGCACGCGCTATCCTTGATATGCTTCTTAAAGGTACAACACACGCACACTATTCTATATCCTTCCTCGTTGAGAAATGGGTTGTGCATTATTGACAGCATTAATTGGCGTGCAATAACTACTAAATAATTCTTTGTCATGCAGTTATATAGAACTAAATACATGTAGACAGTTATATCCAGGTTGCTGTGTATTTCACACTAGGTCTGGAAATATGACCAAATCATGTCAGATAGAAATTAGAACTAGGTCAAGCAACTGGGACCGTCTCTACTGAATGTGCAGCTTTGGGGACATCAGGAACATCATCAGGAATGGAAGTAGAAATCAAGACACATTTTGCAACAGGAACATTGTCTGGATTGCTCTGAGATCTAGAGTCTGTATCACAGGAACAATGCTGCAATATCAATTCTGATACAGGAAGAAGATATCTGTGATTTCTCCTGTACTCCACACCCTCAGATTGGATCTTGGCTCAGCACATATACCTGTTACTTGACCAATCCCGTCAAAACCTTTCACCATTTGTGTCTTCACTGTCTCTCCTTCTTTCAATGGATGAAGAAATCTTCTCGATGTTTCACAGCTGGACTTCTGCAAAGAACATTTTCTGTATAGTTGAGCTCTGATTGTATTGTTGTTCTTTGCTTTAGGCCTCAACAAACTGGAACTGATAGGCAATGTTGTTGTGGTTTGCCTGGATAGAAGTCTCTGAGCAGGCGAGCCAAATATATCGTCACGGGGTATGTTTCTGAGATTGAGTAAATTCAAAAAGACATTAGTATTGGCATGCTTTGACTTCTCTGGTAATTGCTTTGCACTCTGTACTGCACGTTCAGCTAGTCCGTTTGACTGTGGGTATTCTGGACTACTAGTAATGTGTACAAAGTCCCATTCTTTTGCAAATTTCTGAAACAGCTGACTGGTAAATTGGGTATCATTGTCAGAAATAACTTTGTGTGGACTACCATGGACTGAGAAATGACATTTCAACTTGGTGATAACAGCAGTAGACATTAGGTTAGGTAGTAAATCAATCTCAAACCAGTTTGAATAAGAGTCCACCAACACTAAGTAATGCTGATTGTTCCACTCGAATATAACAATGGCTAATGTTGACCAAGCTAGTTCAGGAACTTGACTTAGCTGAAGTGGTTCTTTTTGCAAATGTGGTTTAGTACTATTGCATACGGAACAAGAAGAAAGTATGTCTTTTGCTAGAGAAGGCCAAAATACTAGTCCTCTCACCCTTCTTTTGGTAGATTCAGAATCTGGGTGACCACGATGCAAAATCCGGATACATTCACGTTGTAAGGAAGCAGGAACAACAATTTTATGACCTTTGAAAATAATGCCATCTTCCATCAACATCTCATCTCTGTAAGGAAAATATGTTTGCAATTCAGGTTGCCCACTAGATTGCTTTGACGGCTATCCAAAATTAATGTTATGGTTTAGCTTTTGCAAAACTGGATCAGTTTTTGTATGATCTCTCAGCTCATCAAGTCTTGTGATAGATATGCACTTCCATGACATCAGAGTCAAAGTTCTCTGCATTAAGCTGTTCTGTTGTATTTCTGGGCAGTCTGGATAAGGTATCAGCCAGATAAAGAAGTTTGCCTTTTGTATAGACCATTTTGAAGTTGTACTTTTGCAATTTGAGCATCATTCTTTGTAATCTTGCTTGAGCTGAATTCATAGGCTTCTTTAAAATAGTGACTAGAGGTTGATGATCAGTTTCAATCTGAATAGCTCAACCATAAATATAATCATGAAACTTTCAACATGCAAGTAGTATTGCCAAAAGTTCTTTCTCAATTTGAGAATATTGCATTTCAGTTTGGGTAAGAGTTCTAGATGCATAGGCTACTGGTCTGCGTTCTTGAAGAATAACTGCGCCATGACCAAGTTTTGAAGCATCACAGGAAAGTGTGATTGGTTTATTGACATCATATTATCTTAATGTAGGTGAGGTGGCAATTTTCTGCTTAAGGTCTTCAAATGCTGACTGGTGCTGTTCCAACCAAGACCATGTAACATTTTTACCCATTAGCTCTCTCAAAAGCGCTGTCAACTCACTGAAGTTTGGTATAAACTTGCCTAAATAGTTGACCATACCAAGAAAACTTTGTAGAGCTTGAAAAGTATCCATTGCTGGCATCTAAAGAATGGCTACTTGCTTGGACAGGTCTAGTCGCAAGCTAGTGCTAGTAAATAAATTACCTACATATGCAACTTCTGGTAGTCTGAATTTTCACTTCAGAGGATTGAGCTGAGCTTCAAGTTCAGTTCACATGCTCTATCTAGAACTTTCTTAAGGTTTCTGTCATGCTCTGCTTCAACATTGCCTCCAACCAATAAATCATCTACTACTATGGCACAAGGATAACTCAAAAAAATTGCTCCATTGCAGGCTGAAAGACTTCACTTACATAATTTATTCCATACGGCATCCTGAGGAATCTATATCTTCCAAATGGGGTACTGAAAGTAGTCAGTATTGAAGATTTGCGATCAAGCATCACTTGCCAAAATGAACTTTTTGCGTCCAAGACAGAAAAAAACAGTGGCATTCGGTATTAGGGCTGTGACTTCCTCATCTGAACGCATAGGATGATGTGGTCTCTTTAATGCTTTATTCAAATCTCTTAGGTCAGTGCATATTCTGATTTCATCTGAGCCTTTTTAGTGGCTGCTACCATGGACATCACCCATTCAGTTGGTTCTGTAACTGGACATATTACATCTTGCTGCACCATTTTATCCAACTGAGCTTTGACTTTATCCTGCATAGCTTTCAGAATTTTTCTTGCTGGTCTGACCTCTGGGTCTGACTTTATAGAATACACAACTGGAAGTTTGCCTGACTTGTTATCAAAAACATCAGCATACTTTGAAAAAATAGCTTCTGTAAAATTGGAACTGGGACATGTGCTTATATGATGAACTCCTTTGGTAAAGGAAGGCAAATTCATTCCCAAACTGTCTCTGAGACCCAGTAATGACTGGACAGGTCTTCGGACTACATAGAATAGTAAGCTGTAGCAGTTCCTAGCCAAATAACATGAAAGCACTACTGAGCCTTCAGTTTGAATTTCCTCACCTCCATAAGCAACAAGTTTCACACAACTGGCCACATTAAGTTGCTCACCAGCTCTCATCTTAGCAAATGTGTCTGCTGACATAACATTACACTTTGAACCAGTGTCTACTTTGAGCTCGGTGCATTTACCATTGATCTGCACAGTACAGAACACTTCATTCTTTGCCAGCAAATTTACTGCATCAACCTTTTCACCAATCACTGATACACCATCTACTCAGAAAGTAGGGCTGCAGCTTTCTATATGATCAACATGCTTGTTTAAGCCACCCTACTTTATAACTGTGTGAGGTTTACTTGCTTTGCAAAACTTTTGAAGATGGTTCCATTTTTTTGCACTTGTGGCATTGCTGACCAAATGCTAAGCACTTTTCTCTTTTAGACTCATGACTGGCACCATAGTTGCGACAGTTAACAATAAAGCTTGATTTGGGTTTTGCTGACTTACCCTTATACTGCACTGAGCATGTCCTTCTCTTAGACCTTGCTGGAAAACTACAGGTTTTACCTGCCACACTTGCAGGGGTTACAGCTGCTATGTGCTTAGACCTTCTTCTGCTAGCCATGTTTTGCATGCTGTCTGCATTTGCTCTGGAGCATGCTGAAACCATGCTCTTATCACTTGCAAGCATACTTATGTGCCTTTCTGTAACCTCATGGATTTGACAAATCTCAGTAGCTTTGCTCAGCATTAAATCACTGTCATGAAGCAAAATCTTTCTCACTGCAGCACTATTAATACCACACACAAGCCTGTTCTTTATTAACTCATCTTTTAAGTCACCAAACCTACACGTTTTAGCTTTGTTTCTCAGGTCAGTAATATAAGCTGCAAAAGTTTCTCATTGCTTTTGATCTCTTGTGTAAAACAGATGCCTTTCTAATGTAACATTTGTCTGGGGTTGCACATTTCCTTGAGTTTGCATTTCAAACACTCAAGGTCCTCCCTTGATTCAGCCTGTACAACAGTATGATGGTATTCCTCTTCTCCTTCATATGCGGCTGGTGCCTACACAAATGAACGCTCTCTTTCAATGGCATCTGATCCTGCTAGGTTTAGCAAAATGAATGCCCTGGTGCAGCATCTTTTTCAGAATAAGTTGTTTATATAAAAACATACTCTTGCTCAAATAATCTATAATTCTCTGCAATATTCTGATCAAATACAAGTGGTGATGGTTTTCGAAATCTGTCTGGCATGCCAACAAATTACAGTAAAACACAATGCAACCCAAGCCCACTTGTGACTGTACGAACATGCACACGTATACTTATGCCAGAAATTTATGCCAGTACTTGAAACTATGCCCAATAGCACAAGCCTCTGAATAACTGAACTTTGTGAAATAAGTCTCCCGGGAACAAGAATACTCTTGAAATCACTGTACTGTAAGAAATCACCTCTTATCAGTGTAAGAAACATTTCAAGATAACTGCACTGTGCGAATAAACTTGGCAGAAGAAACTCAGATTAAAAACATTTCAAAGTAAATGCACTTTGTGAATAAACAGTACACAGCACACTGAAACTTTCCCAAAATGACTGTACTTCGCTAAATAACTCTTTACAGTGCAAGAAGCACTATGTAATGGCGGCACTCTGCAAATAAAAACACCCAGCACAAGAAGCTTTTTGAAATGACTGTATTTTGACTGCACTTTACAAAATAGTTCCACTTTGCACATAAATAATTTCTTCGGAATAAATGCACAGTAATAAGCACACACTATAAGCACTTTTATACACGTTGAGATACTTCAAATAACTCTAGTTATGGCCTGAATAGATTCAATCTATATGAAACAGTAGTTTATGCCAAAATATAGTAGTTTGCCAAAAACATGCAGTCACCTTGCTTTATTTATTTGCTTAATGTGCCCTTTTTGCCCTTTATTATATTCATTTTCCTTGTTTAATCTCTTTCCATGCTCATTATTCTTTTCTTGTGCTTGTTTTTTACTCTAAACATGCTTATTTTACTTTAAACATGCTCATTTTGCTTTACCTCAGAAATGCAAAATGGGCATGCTTATTTTACTTTAAACATGCTCATTTTACATTTCCGAGGTAATTCCAAACCGCTTATGTGCTTTTCTGATAATTATTTTATCAGATATCTTAATTTTAAACATTTCGTTTAATTAACAAAACCTTTTGTGCTTTTGCTTGCTTAATAATGCATTTTGTGACCCTGTAATGCTCCGTTTTATCTTTTTTTAATAAGTAAATAATTCATGCAAGTTTGCATTACCTTTAGTTTTTTTCTGGCCCTTTTTTACTCTGTTTTTGTAGTTTACCTTCACTGTTAACTCTGCACCTCATAGCTTCATAAAGCAGTCTCTGGAATTCCATTTCTGACACCATGTCGCTCGTCTAGTCAGGATGAAACAGACGAATATTCTTGGGTTCTGTTCAAGCAGTTTTATTATGTACAAACACATCAGGATTGAGGCTTGATAACTTTAACTTAGATAAAGTTATAAACAGACTAGCTATTACTCTCATACATGGTCGCTGTCTGGCTCCACTGTTAAAATGGCACTGAAGCTAGCATGTGCTTGCTATTTATATGCCCGTGCCGTCTTTGAAATGCTTCCTAAAGGTACAACACACACACTATTCTACGCCACTATTCAGAGAATGTGAAGACGCAGGTGTGAGATTCAAAGTACTGTATCCATCTGTCTTTAAGGTATTCTTCCCTGGAAGGACAAAATCATTTTTTTTAAGTGCATGATAAGGAGGAAATGTAAAGGTTTGTCCAACAAAAAGTGAGCTGTGAAACAGGAGGAGAATCTGCTTCTTAGTCTTCTGGTAATAAAGACCACAGAAAGATTGCCTATGAAACCTTTTCCAGTATTTCAAAGGAAAATGTTGAAGAGAAGGAAGAGAAGTATGAGAGTTGACGAGAAGAATCAAAAGTATGTTGGAAATGAAGCAGAGACAGGATCTGGGCGATGGAGAACAGTAAAAAAAACAGTAACTTAATGTGGGATTACAATGCAATAATTATATTTGTGAAATATTACAGAACAAGAAATTCTAAATATATTGGACTTTTTCAAAATTTGTTGGATTGTTCGGGAACTCTAAAGTATATGGGATACTTCATGTCATTAATGTTTGGAAATGCTTTGGGGAGGGTAAGAGAAGGGAAAAGGCTAACTGTAAGAAAAGAAAACACCTTTTTGTTAATAGTACTCTATTTGTAGTGCAAGGTTTTCTTTGCATGCTGTTTTTAAGTGTAATGGCGATTGTAAACAGGTGGTGTTTTTCTTTTTCTTCCCTCTTCTCGCTTTCTTCTTTCTTCTTGTACAGTTTTGAGAAATATAGGCAATGCAATGAAAAAAGGAGCCTTGTTAAAAAGGCAATACAACATTAAAATTAATGTGTTTTTTTTTTATTCTTGCATGTGGAATTGACTAACTTAAGGACCTTAGATTGATTAGTTTTAAGAGAGAGCAAGTAAATGAAAAAATATTGAATATTGTGAAGCTTTTTTTCTAGCAAATGCATGTATACTTAGTAGCAATTCTGCAGCTGGTCTTCATGTCTCCATGGAGGCAATCTGATAAAGAGAAACTGGAGACAGTCTGGAGGAAGGGGATTGGCTGAGAGAAAAGAAAAAAAAAGAACAGAATTTAGCTAGGACGTAATGTTCTCTAAAAGCAATCAGGGATTTTCCCATTTGTGAGAGCTTTAAAGATAATACTAAACCAATTAGACTTGAAGTAAATTTTTCTCTGTTTTTTAATGCAGTGGGGATACTCATATAAACTGGTGCCTTTTTTTTCTTTGTCTCCTTTCTTCTCTCCTTTTCTTTGTTCAGTTTTAAGAAATGTAGGCACTGCAATGAAAAAAAGGGAAGGGGTGAGAGGAAGGGTCTGTGTGCTTTTTCCCATGCTTGCATAGGGAAATGACTGTGTTAAGACCCTAAGTGTTATCCAGTGACAAGTTTATTACAAAGCATGTAAATGAAAAAGAATATTGAATATTCTAAGGCTGTGTGGTAAACAATGTACCCTTGGCAGTTTTGTGTCTGGTTTACATGTCACTAGAAGAAAATCTGATAAAGAGAAATGGCTTGGAGAAAGTGTTTTCTGAAAGCATTCAAGTGTTTTCTCAGTTGGAAGAGTTGTAAAGGGAGAAAAAAGTCAAATAGCATTTACTAATAGCACAGGCTGTACTATGCATCTTAGCATGACCAGCCTTTCTTTTTGGTTAACTCTAGCCTGTCTGTGTGGCTATCAACTTGGAACCTTTGTTCTTATTAGGAAGCAAAAACTTCAATATTTGAAGATGTACATAGTTTTGTGTGTTATTATTAGGTTAATAGGTTTTAAGGGGGGTTGATTGTTCTGTTTGAGGGCTTTCAAGAAAACAAAAAAAGTTATGTAAGACATGGCATAGGCGCAAATGGATATGACAAGAAATAACTGTGTAAAAGACCAACTTGCCGAACAGTATATGTATGTAACATAAAAGTTGGAATTAGACATTTAACAGCAGTTATACATAAAAGGTGGTAATAATAGGTATATAAGAAAATGATGCTTTCTGTAATGACTTTCAATCTGAATAGTCTTACATATAAATATAAAAAAAGAAAGTATGGGAGTATATTTAAAAATGTAGAGTGCAAATAGCTATGCTACAGGAGACATAGCTGGAAAGAAGTGAACATGTGAATTTGATAAAGAAAGGTTTTCAGGATGGTTAATCAGCAGAATATCTGGGGCAAAGGAAAAGAGGAATACTTATATTAATTGCAAGAGGAGCTCCAATAGTGATAGAAGAGGGGAAAAAAAGATAATAACGGAAGATACATAATACTAAGGGGCTATTAGCTAGGGAGGAGGATTACACTGGCATGCATTTACATTCCACCTAAAACTGTTGTAATGGAGCTTAAGAAAATTCTGGGAGAAATAATCCGCTTTCAGCAAGGAATATTACTTATAGGTGGAGACTGGAATTGGGTTTGCAACAGTGAAGATGTCTGGGGCACCTAGAAGGGAAAATATAGCAATGGAGAGTAGATTTTCGAAGACATTTATTAACATTTTTGGCATGGAAGATATGAATTCGGTATTAGGAGTTTCATAGGTAGGTACTAGGCTATCGGCCCAAGGGCCTACGTAAGCCTAACCAACAAGGTTCCCTGGCTTCCGCCACACAAGAAAGTTATTTTCCTGTGCCACTGTCGAGCAGAGACACAGAAGTGATCCCCGGGGTGTTATTTCTTATTTCCCATCCACTCATCGTGCTAATGAAGAACTTTGCTTAATATAGATGGGGTAGCGTGTTCCAGAGTATGGGAAGTCTCTGGGACAGGAATCTATCCCTCCAGCATGTCCTGTTTATTGTGGTGACAAGGTTTAGGTCCCTAGAACGTGTAGCTCGGAGGTATTGGGATTTCTTTAGGTGTAGCATGTTCAACAGCTCTGGGTTTGACATAGCTTTATATGTTAGGCAGAGATCACCTCGGAGTAGGCGATATGCTACAGAGTAAAGCTGGAGTTTTTTGAGGCGGTCATTGTGTAGGGCATTTGTTTGAGGCCAGTAATCCTCTTTGTGAGGTACTTCTGTGGCCTTTCCAGCTGCTGCAGATGTCTTGTGAGGTACATTCCAAAAGGGGCGTTGTACTCTATAATGGGTCTAATGAGTGTTGAGTAGAGGGGAACAATGACCTCTTTTTTCCTGGATGAGAATCCCTTTATGATGAGGTGTGCCACATAGAATGACTTCCTGACTACTGTGGCGATGTGACTATCAAAGGAGAGACTACTGTCCACCTGGGTCCCAAGGTCTCTTATCACACATTCGGTGTTAAGTAGATTGCTGCCTATGTGGTAGTTCATGGGTACAGAGTTTTTACAGAAGGGGATGACACTGCACTTTTTTGGCATTGAGCTTGAGGCCATGGCTCTGACACCAGGCATCTGTCTCAGCGAGGCCCTTCTGTAGGATGTCCACATCATTTGGGGACTTGACTATGGCTCCTAGTTTGCAGTCATCTGTGAACTTTGTTAGCCAGAGGCCTTCTGTGTTAGCCTGTACTTCAGAGAAGTAGATGCCAAACAGGAGAGGTCCCAGGACTGAACTCTGTGGTACTCCACTTGTCACTGCTTTGAGGTCAGATTTTGGAGTCTGCAACGTTTACATTGTGGGTTCTGTCAGTGAGCCAGTTGGCAACCCATCTTGTGATGTAGGGATTTATACCTAGTTTAGTGAGTTTAGCTATAATACCAGAATGGGGGATGGTGTCGAAAGCCTTGGCGAGGTCAAGATAGGCTGTCTGAACCACCTTACCCTCATCGACTTAGATCAGGTTCAGGAGGCATGATCTACCTTTCACAAACCCAAACTGGGTGGGATCCAGAGTTTGGAGGTTACCAATGTCTTTGTTTATGAGTTCCATGATGATACATTCCATGGCCTTGCAGACCAGGCTCGTCAGGCTAATAGTTCGATAGTTCCCAGGATCAGTGATGGCTCCTTCTTTGTGGAGTGGGATAACTGTTGCTGTGCACCATTCAGTGGGCACAAATCCTGATGCGAGGCTATTATTGAACATGGTGCTTAAGTAGGGAAGCCAGTTCATTCTGAAGTTCGTGTAAAACACATCGTGGGATGTTGTCCGGTCCCATGGATGCTGTGTTTTTGGCTTTAGAGAGTGCAGCTTTTACCTGCGTAGTTGTGATTACAGGGACTCTGCATTCTTCCTGTATAGATATGGGCCCTTTAGGGGTGGGGGGGGGGTAAAGTTAGCACTGAATCTATCTGCCAGGAATTTGGCAATATCAGTTGGTTCTGTAATTTTCATGCCTTTGTGCTGTAACTCAGAGCAGATCTGGGTGTTGCCATCGAGATTCTTGACATAGCTATAGAATGCCTTGTGGTTGTCCTTAGAATTAGTGGTGATTTTGTTTTCGTAGCTAGCTTTGGAGGATCTTATAAGGAATCTCAGCTTCTTACTGAGGCTGACCAGGGAGCTCCTCCACTCATGGGATTTTACTCTCTTTTGCAACAGTTTCTTCCTTCTGTTGTACAGTTTGGTTATGGCAGGAGACCACCAGATCGGCTTCCTTTTTTTGGAGGATAGCGTCTTGGTTCTGTTTGGGATAGCACGATCCATGCACTCGTGTAAGTGCTTATAGAGTGCATTTGTGTAGGATTCAGCAGTTGTAACTGTATTGTCCATCTGCATGGGTGTCTGTTTTTGATAATAATTCTAGAGCACAAAAACCTTTACTGTAATAACTCGGGCAACAAAAAGTGGAAAGGGCGGTCATCAAGCATAGGGAACCTTTAACAAGGAAGATAACTAGATCCAGTACAAGTATTAGAAATATTTCAGAAATTTTTTGAAAGTTTGTATAAAACAGAGAAGTATGGAAATCATGAAAAGGTACAAATGGAAATGTTTATGAAAGAATTAAATATGTCAAAGTTAGAGGTAGATGAGGCTCAGTTACTAAAAGTTAGGATAGGAAGAGATGAGATAAAAAATGGCTATGCATAACCAGTCTACAGGAAAGTCCCCAGGAATTGATGGTATTCTTGTGAAAGTTTGGAAGTTAGGAGGGAAAAAAATGATAAAGATCTGGAAGGTTTTGTAACAGTATTTTAAGAGGAGAAATACCAGCTTCCTGGAAGAAGGTGGGTGGTAATGGTAATACCTAAAGAGAGTAAAGATCCATTGGATCCAGCTTCATACTGTCTCATTTCAATACTAAACCATGATTATAAAGTGTTTATGTCTATAATATCTAAAAGAATGGCAAATGTGATACCAAAACTGATAGATATGGATCAGTGTGGTTTTTTGAAGGGGAGGCAAACATTTTACAAAATTAACAGAACATTGATGATCCAGAGGGAAGCAGAATCTAAGAAAGTACCACATTTTTGTTGCTGGGTCTTAATTCAGAGAAAGCATTTGACAGAGCAGACTGGGACTTCATGAGCAGGGCAATGAAAGCATTTGCTTTCCCTGATACAATTATAAGGATGATTAGGAGTATATATGAGGGATCAGAGGTGAAAATTAAAGTGGGTGGGGTCCTCTCTGATAACTTCTGCTTGAGTAGAGGAACTAGGCAGGGATGTCCGCTTTCCCCTTTGTTGTTTGCATTATATTTAGAACCATTGGCAAAGAAAATAAGGGACTCAGAAATTCAAGGATATAATTGGTATGATAGTCAGGAAAAGCTGGCTGTCTTTGAAGATGATATTATTTTGTACATAACAAAACCAGAAAGGGACATTACAGTGTTGTGGAACAGTTTAAGACAGTTTCAAATCTTCTCTGGATACAAAATTAAGGACGCTAAAACAAAGGCAATAGCGGAGAATTATGTACTCGCACACAAGTTGGTCCAACAATATCCAAATTTATGGGGACATGATAAAATGAAGTATTTAGGAGTATGGATTAGAAATGACTCTGTTGTGGCAGCTAAGGATATGTGGGAAGAGACTAAATAGAAGATAATACAAAAATTGAGAAACTAAAAGCTTTGTTATATGGATATAGATACTAATACTAAGATACAAGCATTTAAAATATTTTAGTCCCTTTAATCTTATACACAGGTCAGGCATATTTCTGTCAACCAGAGGAGAAGCTGTGGATAGCAATTACAAATAGTTGAAGGTTTTTATCTGGGAAGGGAAGACAGCAAGGGTCAAGTGGGATAAGGTGATTGTTCCAACAGAACAAGGCAGGCTAGGATTACCCAATTTGAAGGGGTATTTTAGAGCAACACAGTTAAGCACAAGCAGAAAACTATAATTCAAAGTGGAAAGGAATGATGATGATACAAGGAGGAAGCTCAAGGTATGAGAGATTGTGATTTTGGATGCAGATTCTTAAGGAGAACAACCAAAATCATGCAGCATGGAGTATATTAAAGAACTAAACCAGCACGAGAATGGAGGAAAGAGATTCTGCTAATAGGGATGTCTGTGGTTAGGGATACTGTTAATAGGCAAGAGGCGGCTGGAATTTATTGGAGAAAACTGGCAAAGGAACCAAGGTATCAGGAGCAAATAACTAGAAAGGGAAAGGTAGTAGAATGGGAAGAGGCCAAGAATGTATGTGGACTGCAGGTTAGAGATTGTGCCTTCACTGTCAATGATTGATATCAGAGTATCAGCAAAGAGAAAGAAATAGGGGGGGGATCCTAAATGAAAGACCAGCACTGGTAGAGATTTTAATAGAATTTAGAACAAAAGCTGCCAGTAAAAAAGGAATAATTAGTAAAGCATATAAAATATTGCATGATAATTATAAGAATCAATCAAAGGAGCCTAGAAAGGATTGGAAAGAGAGACTGGATAAGCAATTCACAAGGAGACAAAGATGACATATATGTATATCTCCCAAATGTGCAACAAAGTGTAGACGATTTAGGATCTTTGCTTGGAAGTGTTTACATAGATATTTTTATACCTCAAGTAGATTCCAAAGAATTTTTTCTCAGGTGGATAGCAAATGTTGGAGATGTGATGGGCAAGAAAGAGGAGGCTGGGAACATATTTCTTGGGAGTGTAATGAGCTGGCAGAGTTTAGTGATTCCCTTCAAATCTCTCTGTCGGAGATGCTAGGTGAGCAGATTAGATTGATTGGGGAGATGATTTTTTTTGAGATATGATACAGAATCGGAATTGCCTAGACATAATGCTTGCTGAGTCTAATTTTGGTGGCTGCCAAAAAAACAGTTACTAGAAAATGGAAATCAAAGTCTAGAACAACTTTACTAGTAGTAGTAAATATAATAACAGAGATAAAACAACTGGAATTGGGATCTTTAGAAAAGGGAAGGAGCAAACTACATAAGAAAAAATGGGAATTGGGGGAAAAATATATGCAAAGAAGGAATGAGGTTTAAGAGGCAGGATTTGAATGAGCCATATAATGCTTAATTGACAATGCCTGGGTAGATTATAAGTGATGTATAATGTTTGCATCTACAGTTGTTTCAGTGGTACCTGTGATGTATAATGTTTGCTACCAAAGTGGTGTCATTTTGTTTGTTTTTCATTTATATAAATGTAAGATTGCCTTTGTCATATGTGATAATTTAATAAAGATGTTTATTTAAAAAAAAGATTACAAAGGAATTGAGGTAGTCATTACGCTTTCACTTAGGAGTCCACCATTATCAGTTCTGGGTTCTGCCAACTGGTCTCAAGACAACCCCCAGAGTGCTCACTAAATGCACAACCATCATGGCCTCCCATCGAACAGCTTGTAGGATTCAGGATTTTCATGTACCTGAACAGTCTTCAAGAAAAGGAGAGTAGCCTTGCTGGATCTGAATTTAGCATCATGTCTTTGTGAGTACCTTCAAGTAGTGGACCCTATTTAAACAAAATCTCACCAAGACGACACTGATAGACTATATCTTATATGGCATGTATCATGGAGAGGGGTAGGTTAAAAAATAAAAAAGACAGCTGGGTGCACAGGTCCCAGGGTAAAAAATTGCCCAATCCTGGTATACCCACTGGTGCCAGGACCGGAAAAAGTGACAATACAGAATCCTCAAGACATGGAAACATTCCTACAATGTGTTAGGCCAGACTGAGGTGGATGATGGGCCACCTCAGTTGTAGAAAGAAGTAGTAGTTCACAAAAAAAACATAAAGCTGACAGGATAAAAAAAAAAGAGGATAAGCAAAAAATGTATTGGCCCTGTCCTACAAGAAGCCCATAATTTCCAGATGGAAGATATTTAGAAAGCTTAAGGGCGAAATTGGAGAAACAGAAAACTTCTTGTACAAGAAGAATGGTCAAAAGCTTCAAATGCAAATTTGCATTCATTAATACAACAGATCCATGAAAAACATTACATAGATGAAGAAAGTTTATGCCACCTGGATAAAGAAGCGACAGAGGAAATATGACATATAAAGAAAAAAACAGTGATTTTTGAAAGGTATAAAAAAGAAGCATGGACATGTGAAAGAGATCTGATATAGTGCAATATTTATGCAAAGGAGAAAACCAAACTAATCAATAGAAAAAAAAAGAGCAGCTCTGAAGATATTTGAAGAGAAGTACAGGCAAAAGCACCCAGATATGGAAATTTCACAGTACAAAAAAAAAAAAAACTGGAAACATAGAGTAGAAGATTAGTACATTAGAAGTTAAACAAATAGAAACTGAAGATGTGAAGTTGTTCTATCTCGCCTTCATTCTTACTGATGGGTTTCGGAGCCAAGGCAAAAGCTCGAGGTCTTCAACCAGCTCGTTCCCTACTCCCTATCCCATGATGCACTCGTGCTTCACCCAGATCTCTTTTGCCGCTGCAACAGATCATGCATTTCACCAGCTCTGGCCAGTGAAATTTAAGTATTTTTCTTGTTGTTATACTTATTGTTAATTTTTTTCTTTCAAATTTAGCTAGTAGTACTTTAGATTAGTTAGTTGATACAGGAGAATTATCCATAGTGCTTGTGCACTCCTTAGTTCATAGGAACTTTTCTTCGTTGTGTGACCGTTTTATTAGGCCTAGTTAAAAACTCCCTTCCCTATTTAGTGTACTGTGTGTGTGTCTGTGTGTGTGTGTGTGTGTATATATATATATATATATATATATATATATATATATATATATATATATATATATATATATATATATATATATATATATATATATACATATATATATGTATATATATTTTCATAGTTGTTTGCTGTGTTTTCTTGATAGCCTAAACTTAGAGGCTAATTTCTTTCCTTTGAGCCCGTTTTATTCTTGGGGCTGAGTTGTACTTTAAAAGGGTTCATATTGCTTGTTTAGATTAGAAGGCTTTATAACTTTCCCTGTGTGTGTGTGTGTGTGTGTGTGTGTGTGTGTGTGTGTGTGTGTGTGTGTGCTTTAGTTATAGGTTACTGTTAAAGCCTGTATTTTTTAGGGCATAAATATATATATATTGGTAGTGTTCTGACCAAAATATGTATAGTTTTTTGCTGTGTGGATTGTTTCTTCTTTGTAGCATGTCTCAGCAAGAGAAATCAAAGTCTGGATTTAAGAAATATCCTAAGTGTGGACAAAAGATGTCCATAACTAATAGACACTCAAAATGTGTTTATTGCTTAGGTGAGGTTCACCTGCAAGAGTACTGTTCCATATGCCATTCTTTTAGCAGTAGAGTGTTGCATGAAAGGAAGAGTAAGTTGATTGCTAGAGGTCTAGTAAAATCTTCCTTTCAAGAATCACTGGAGAAAGACAATACCCAGGACAAAGAGCCAAACTCTTCAAAAACTTCTTCTGGGTCATAGCTTAAGAAAGGTTCATCGACTTCTAAAGTGAGAGAGAAACCATCTGTCTTGGCTCCACAAGTTTTGGAACCAACGGTTGGTTTTGTTAGTAGGAGGTGGTCCCCGGTATTGGAGCTGGTATCTCCTACCCTCAAGTCGCCTATCCTCCAATCAGTGGTGTCATCTGTAGCCTCTTCTCGGTCCTCAAGGCTTTTGGACATGGATGTGGATCGTGTGGTGCAGAGGCTTCTGCAGACATCGGCGCTGGCCATACTTTTGTCAGGGCTGACCCTCGGGGCATTGGAACTGTTTAAAACCTTTCCTGCTTCTTCCGTTCCTCCTCTGACCCAACTCGAGGTTTCAGAGCTGAGTGTTCAAAGATGATGATCGTGGAACCATCGGGGCCAACACCTATTCCAGGCCTGTTGGTTCCGACAGCTCAGACTTCCTCGATGCTGACCGTGGAATCTAGGAGCCAACACTCATCGGTCAGGTCTGGAGAGGCTAGTCGAACTGACTTTTTGGTTCTGACTTTGCCTCTCGGGGCTTCGGTGCAGGCGTGTTCAGTGCCTAACTCCAGCTTGGAGCCCACTGCTTCGGTATCAGAGGAATCACCTGCTTCTTTGGATCCAGGGGTTCCTCCGCATCGGAGCCGGGGGGGGCCTTCGATGCCATGGGGAGAATGTTGTCCCCTTGAGCATCCACATCATCGGAACCAGCAACCTCCTCCCCTGAAGCACCTGTGTCTGCCTCTGCTTCACTGGTTCCACAAAAGCATAGAGACTCAGAGCCTCAAGACGCCCCATTGTGCGAGCCCTGCTCTTCCGAGACCTCACCAGAAGCTGCCACTAAGGAGGTTCCCAAGAAGAGACTTTGCAAGAGGAAGCATCTGAACTCCCCACAGGAATCTGTCAATTCAAACACTGACTTAGATGAGTCAGAAGTTATTGATTACCATCAAAGTGAAAGATTTAGTGTAAAAAAATCCATCACAGGTAATATCACAGCATGATTGAACAATGAGTCCCCAAGTTAAGGATAAACAAGTGGAGCAGAAAACAACTGAAGAAGAAATAAGAACATGGAAAGGAAAAAAAGATTTGCTATGGTACAATATTTTTTTAAAGGAGAACATGAAACTAATCAATAAAAAAGCAACATTGAAGACAGCTGAAGGGAAGGAAATACACGTGAAGGCACCTGGATGTGGAAAACTTTACAATACAGAAAAATAAGAAAACAAAGGGGCACGTAGAAAAGAAGATTAGTAGTGGAGAAGTTAAAGAAATTGAAACTGAAGTTGTGGATTAGTGAAGGATTTAGTGTAGAAAATCACAGGTTGATTGATGGAACATGATGGAACAATGAGTCCCCAAACTATTGAGAAAGGGGTGGAATGGGAGTCATCTGACATCTTGCTAAAAGATGATGCTCTGGAGCCTTCAGTAGGAAACCAGTACAGAAGTTCAGTTGGAGATACACATCAAAGGAAGGAGCAGAAAGCAATGACAGTTCTGACACAGGCAATGTTGTGGAGTGATGAGCCAATGAGTTCCCATATGAAGAAGCAGCAAATGACACAGGAGGATGCAGCTGAAGAGAACATGTCACAGGAAGATGTTCTGGAACTTTCTGTAGAATGCCCATAGGAAACAGAGAGCAATGAATGTGCTCTCAATTTAGAGGAAAATGATCAAAGGGAAGAGTTGCTTGATTTAATATGGCCATAGGTGTGCATTAGACTCACGACCATTAGGACCCTTATAAGCCTAGCTTTGCAACCTAAATGTGACCCACAAATTTATTTTATATAGGGAGCCAGACCAGGGGTGAATTTTTGATTACACATCCATTGGTCCAAGTTGCACTTAAATAGGGATAGGGAGGAACTCTGCTTCATGTGGATGGGCAAAGCCTGTCCCAGACAATGGGAATTCTCTGAGAAACATATCTGTCTCTCCAACATGTCCTATTTATGTCACAAGCAAAATTTAGGTCTTTTAATCTAGTAGTTGTGATGCTGTTTGTTTTGCAGATGTGCAAAAGGTTCATCAAAACAAGATCCGGGGTTGCCTTGTATGCCAGGCAAAGATCACCTTTCAGAAATCTCTGTGATACCAAGTAAATTACCAGGGCTTTGAGGTGATCCTCATGGGACGTTATGTTTACTCCCTGTGCTCTTTTTGTAAGGAACCTTTGTGGACGTTACATTTGCTGCATGTGTCTGGCCAGTTACATACTGAAGGGAGAAACTCTCTTTTTTAATTCTTCAAGTCTTTAGGGTTTCTAATACCATGACAGGAATGGACCCCATTCCCAAGTCAAAGTATGATTAAAGTTCATGAAATTAATATTATTTCAATCTTTGATGAAGTGCTCTTCACAGCATTCGCAACGTGCCCAATATTGACTTCCTCTGCAATTCATATGTCGTTACATGTGTCAATAACATATCTAAGTATGATTGTAAATTCTTTTTTATAAGACCCATTGCTCCTACTACTGTTGGAACTGTCCGGGTATCCTTCTTTCACATTGCCCTCGTTTCTGCCTGCAAATCCTGGTATTTTATGACTTTGTGTCTCTCCGTATGTAATATACTGTAATCACTGGGCATAGCAATTTCAATAATCAGTTCTACTTTTGTCTTCTTTTTATGGATTAGTATATCTGGTTTTCTCACATCTGTTTTTTGAACTGTTGGTAATGGGTGATCCCACTTGATATAAACATCATCATTTTTTTGTAATGCTTTGGGGCCATTCACTCCAAAACTGTAAGTTAGGACAGGAAGAGCAAGTTATTTTATAGCTTGGATGTTGTTCCTAGATGTCAGCACTGTTTTCAGTATTAATTTTAGTTTTCTAAAATCTTCCTTACTAAGTTTTATTCACATTTGTTCATGTTTTATTGTTGTTTCTTCATCAATTTATAAATATTTATATACTCCCTCTTGCTCAAGCTGTTTCATTTCGCATTCCTGTCCTAGGCTGATGTTTTCTTGTTGCTGCACCTTTCATGCTTTAAAGGTTTGCTTTTGCATATTTATCAAGACCAATTGACATTCTTACATCACCAGAAAAATTTATGACCACTTGCAGTTGTGTTTTCATTGCCTCTTCTGTTGAACTATACAGTTTTAAATCATTCACAAAAAGAAGATGAGAAGTCTTTACACTTTGTTGGTTTCTGGGAGCTAAATTGTAGCCATAACCTAATCTGTTAAGTAGACCGCTTAATGGGTTAAGGGAAGGACAAAACAGCAGCGGTGACAGAGTCACCCTGGAATACCCCCATTTGAATTTTTATCCCTGGAATAATAATTTGTCCTTTATCATGGCTTAACTGCAAAGTGGTTTGCCACCATTTCATGGTTGCTGTTGTATAATCAATCAGTGTAGGGTGTATCTTATACATTTTTAAGCACTCTTTTATCCATGAATGTGGAATAATGTCAAATGCTTTTTTGTAGTCTATCCGTGACATACTTAGATTCTTCCCGTTTTACTTGCAGACATCTTAGAGATCTCAAACAACAGGGGCTGGATATCACCAACCCCTCTGCTGATGAGTCGTGAGTCCTCAAGGCCTTTGGGGGCTCAGCCCTCTCGCCTCCTGGGGTCTGTCTCCGCCTTTGACGAGCTCTGATTGGATTTTGTGAAGGCGTTGGGGAACATCCACCGTGGAACCAGTCCCTTCTCTAATAAATTTTTGTTTTGTCTGCCCCACCCAGGAGTTCCCTCACTACTATGCATGTAGATGCCATGGTGGGGTGGGTGGTGGCACAACAACACGTGGCAGAGAGCTTGACAGCGTCCGTCCATCCTCCTAATAGGAGTCTCTAGAGCATGGACAGGCAATGGAGGCACCCTGACTTCTTTCCCTGCTTTTCTGGGTATTTACTTTATACATTTTTTCAGAGGCAGGCAGTGGTTCAAGGGCTGAGCAGGATCTTCAAGGTCCCTCCTACCTGAGCAGCTAGCTGCTTAGCTCTCTCTCAGTTGGCTATCGTCAATTCCTAATTTCTACACTCGTCTTTCTTTCATCTCATTCATTTCCCAGGCGGTCAGCTGCAGCCGAGCACAGGCAGAGGAGGGCAGGCGCGGCTCTGGAGACAAGCCTGGCTTTCGCTGAGGCCTCCCTTTGGTCCTTCACCTCACTTCCCTTTGATGGGTCTTCTTTGTTCTTTGTTGTTTGTTAAGGTTACCGAGATACCCCCCCTTGTTTTGGAAAAAAAAAAACTTTATCTGGTGCCGTTATTCAATTCCCTCGGCAGGCGCCTATCCAAGCTAAGGAGAGAAAGATATAAGTTTTTTCCCCCAACAGCAGGGCCAGTCCCCTTCCAGAGGAGAGGGAACGCTCTTTTCTGGGAGGCAGAGGGGCATCTTTTTGGGAGCGACCCCAGCCCAGAGACTGAGGGCGGGCCCTGTCCTTTCTGGAGCATTTGTGGCTGCTCATCAGGGGCGCCTCAGCCTCCCGATTAACAGGTGCTGCTCGCTGTAGCCAGTTATAGTCGTTCAGCAAGCACCTCAATCACAGACAGATGGGCTTCGATCATTGCCGGAGGTTACACCATCCCATTCACACTCTCCCACCGTCAAAAAAAAAAATCCCACCACCCAGTCAAAGGAAATTGCAGCCATAGGAGCTAAAGCTGCTACCATCTCCCTGGTGCTACCCTGGGGATTACATTCAATTGGTCAAAAGTCTTCTTTGCCCTCTCTCAGGCATAAGGGTTCATAGAGAGCGAGACTCACTCAAAATTGATGGCGTTTTCTTCCCTGCGAAGGATCCAGACAGGGTGGGGGCATTGTCTGGAGCAGGGTTAGTCAGGGATCTGGCTTCCTAGGCCGAAACTCTTCTCCACCACATCAATGTATTGAGAGGAGGGCGTACTATCCCCTGGCAGGCCACACACAGGTTTCTCCCTCAGGCATAATCGCCATCCACAAGGACAACATGGTGGTGGTGTACCTAAACAAACAAGGGAGGAATCAACGACCTTACAGAGGCCAGAGAGAGGGAGAGGGGTGCGGTAGCTACCAGCCGTAGCTTGGTAGCGACCCACATCCCAGCAAATGAAATCGGCGAATATACTGGCAGACAGATTAGATTCTCCTCTCCCGACGAGTGGTCCTTAAAACAAAACTCAGCAGATCAAGGTTTTTGTAGATGGGGACACCCGTGACTGCGAACATATTGCACTCCCACGAAACACTCTGCCAAAATTCTTCTCCTGACTCACATCAATCAGTACCAGCTATGGATGCTCTATAAAAGCACAACCCAATAGGCCCGCAATGCTACTTGTTGCCCCTCCTCCCCTTCCATCACCAAAGTCATTCAAAGCTTTCAATTCTGGGGTCCGGTGACTGGACTGGAGACGCCAATGGACCTGGGTGCCCATCACTGGCCTGACCTGAAGAAACGCTGATCCGGACTTCCATCTTAGTTTTCCTTCCTGTTCATTCACACATCAGACAGCACCAGTCAGCACCAGTCCAGTCCCTTCGACCCTCCTCCCCCACCTTTCCTTGCCCCTCCACACCTTAGTGTAGTCAGAAGTCACACATTAGAAGGGCTTAGACCCTATCACTGCTCCACATTCAGCCCACAAACAGTACGAGTCCATGGATCCTCCTAGTATGAGAAGCAGGGGCTACAGGGTCAATTAAAGGTGCCATCCAGGTTCCCACCAGTTTCCCACGAGTGATCTCCATTCCCATCCCAGAGGTTTTGAAATTAAAATTGACGAGTTCCCCTTAAAAAGACCGGCTGCTACATGCTGGTTAAAATATCTGTCTTTTTTAACATTAGCCACAGGTGATTCTGATTTAGTGAACTCGGATCATTCCAATATAGGTGCATTAACATACCGCATACTTTGAAAAAATATCTGCAATATGAGTTAAAAAGAAGAGTTCTGTAGCCCTAATTACTTTGTTTAGAGAGTTTCCATTCACTCTTTCCCCACTTCAATTTTTGTCTATCCCACCTGATTTACCTAGGGTCTCCATAATCCTCTGTCTGTCCTTAGTGTCTATCCTAAGTTCTTCCACAGGGTCTAGAGCTACCACTTTTCTTTCCCAATTCTCTTCACTAATAAATTGGTTCCCAATCACTATAGACTCAGCTCAATAGAAGCTCGCTCAGTTGGAGCTTCACTCAGCAACCAGTGAAACATCTAGTTGTGAGCTCACTCTAACCACCATATAAAAGCTACTATCTCCAATTCTTTTAAACTATTCTCCAATATAGCGGCTACTTGAATAAAATCTATCAACATTCTCATTGGAATTACATAACTTACAAAATTTCTTTCTAGAGCTTCTCATTCCAAACTCTCTATTTTAGCTCACTCTCATTTCTCTATGGCTATACAATTAGCTTTCTATAATTGGATTTGTCATCACATAACATTTGTGACTACCACTCTAAATCCTTCAGTCAGAGATTCCCTTCGAGTGTCCTATCTCAGGATCTATTTCAGTGACCTGGAGATTAGAGATATTTTGCAGAATGTGCTGTTTTATCATAATCAGAGCGTGCATGTGTGCATGTGCGGACAAACTAAACTAGATCTGGGGGTGGTGGTGCATCCCTGGGATATAGATAGCTCAGCCAATAAGACTTAGCTCTTTTGGCATAAAGCGTAAAGCGTGGGGAGAGCCGAGGATGGGAACTCATCAGTCATCAGTCAGAATAGATGGATCCCAAACATCTGAAGTTAGTTATGGGTAAACACATAAGTTCTCCATTATGACTTTATTTAACAACATTGTTCCATATGACTTTCTTTAGTTACCCTTTTGTTCTATTGCAATGACTGAGTTTTCTTCTAAATGACTATAAACTCTGTCGGCATCAGTGCCAGTGTATAGTTTATATGTTGTCAGAAGACAAGTTATTGGCCTGGAGTTTTCAGGATAGCTATTAAGTAAAGGTACTGTTTTTTCTGTTAACCAGGTTAGTGTCTGTTTGGGGTGTGCATATAAATAGTTCTTACTCATGGCTAAATCTTCATGTAAATATGTTAATACTTTTAGCCAGAAGTTGGTACTGCATCTGGGCCTGGAGATTTCCATTTAGGAGCGTTCTTAACTTTGTTTCAATCTCTCTGGACATTACTTCATCCCATATCATATCCTGTAGATTTGAACTTCTTCTTTCTTTTACTTCTCCTATCCACTCAGCATCTTTATGTTCCACAGGATCTTCATAGATATTTCTCTACAATGTATCCATTTCTTCTTTTTTTGGTGGTTTTTCAGTTCCTTTTGCCTTGTTCCCCAATTCTCTATAAAACGTTTTTTGGTCATCAATAAATTGCTTATTTTGTATTTTTCTTTTTATGTATCTGCATATTTTCTAAGTTTTTCTTCCTCTACTATTTTTTAGTTTATTATTTGTGATAGTGCACAATAGATCCTTATCTGTTCTGATACTGCGCATTGCTTTTATCGTGTCTGTCTTTCTAAGTATGTTTGTTTATCTGTTCCCTCTTCTATTCTCTTCTAACAGTGACACTTCCTGTCTTAATTGCTTTATACTTTTCTCTGATACTTCCATGATGACATTTGATGTCTCTCCTTCCTTTCCCTTACTGCTGTATGTTTTTGTGGTAAGACTTTATTTATTTGACATTTGTTAACCGGGATGGTCCAACTGGGCAAAACCCTTTTTCAGTGGAGGCCCAGGGAGAAAATCCCCACACAAAAAAAAACAGTAAGTATACAATGAGATACAGTAAAATGCAAATATTTGTAAATTTAACAATACAATATCAGCAGTAATAATTTAGCTGCACAGTAATATATCCGATACACTTATGTTATATTGCATGAATCTCTATGATCCGTCCTAAGTACTGTGTTTTATTAAACTTCTAATTTTTGGGGTTTTATTGACTTTCTGTAGTCTGTTTCTTTCATTGCCCTTAATATAGCTATCCATGTCTATTAAATCAAGCAAGTCTTCTCTTATATTATTTTCTTCTAAACTGAGGGCACATTCTTGGTTCTCCATTTCCTGTGGGCATTCTATAGAAAGTTCCAACACATCTTCCTGTGCCACATTCTCTTCAGTTTCATCCTGTGTCATCCGCTGCTCTTTCATATAGCAACTCACTGACCTGTCTATCACTCCACAGCATTGACTGCATCCGAGTTTCCCCAGTTTCCTGTTCCTTCACTTGCTGTGCAACTCCAACTGAACTTTTATATTAGTTTCCTTTGAAAGGCTCCAAAGTATCTTCATATGGCAACTGATCAGCTGTTTCCCACTCCACTGGTTTCTCCTCAGTTTGGAGAGCCATTGATTGCTCTATCCTCCTGTGGTATTATTCTTTATGATGAGTCTGATGAGGTCCGAGTACAGTAGTATGTTGACCTTTCTGGACCTAGATGCCATGCCTTTGCCCACCAACTGAACTTTTATACTAATTTCCTTTGAAAGGCTCCAAAGTATCTTTATATGGCAACTGATCAACTGTTTCCCGCTCCACTGGTTTCTCCTCAGTTTGGAGAGCCATTGCTCTATCCTCCTGTGGTATTATTCTCTATGATGATTCTGATGGGGTCTGAGTACAGTGGTATGTTGACCTCTCTGGACCTAGATGCCATGTTCTTGCTTATAAGTTGAGCATCATAGAAGGATTTTTTTATTAACTTGGACACATGTTGGTTGAAGGCTAGGTTACTATGTACATGAGTTTCCAGATGCCTGACTAGTGAATCAAGTTTTAAGGGTGTTTTGTTACTCAGGGTGGCAGACTTTCCAAAAGGTACTATAATGCATTTCTTGGTATTGAGTTTTAAGCCATGGCTTTGGCACCAAACTTTGTCTGTATTATACCATCGTGAAGAGTGTTCTCATCTTGGGGGGGGGGGGGGTTTAGTGACTGCTTCCATTTTGTAATCATCTATGAACTTGGTTAGCCAGATGCCTTTGACATTGGCTTTGACATCTGAGAAGTAGATGCCAAAGAGGAGTGGGCCACTCTGATTCTAATTTTTCGGCCCTATCAGTGAGCCAACTAGCTATTCAGCATGTTGCCTTAGTGACCTTTTCAAAGAAGTCCACCAGATTCATTAAGCATGACCTTGCTTTGACAAAACCAAACTGGAATGGATCCAGTGTGTGCAGTTCTCCTTATGTCCTTGCTTATAATTTCCATGTCTTTGCAAATAAGACAGGTTAGTCTAATGGGTCTGTAGTTTCCAGGAACTTTTGAAGGTCCTCCCTTATGAAGGGGGATGACTGTCACAGCTCTCTGTTCATGTGGTACAAAGCCTGTTTTAGGACTATGGTAATAATGACACCAGGGGTTCTTATATGTCATATTTTAGACTAATCAGAAGGCATCCTAGGATGTTATCAGGGTCCACTGAGGCCGTATTCTTGAGTTTAGTGAGTGCAGCCAGTACATGTTCCCTAGTTATAGTTGGAAGGGGGTGGTTGAGGGTGAAAAGGGGATAAAGCTGGAACTAAAATTGTCCACTAACAGGTTCACTATATCACCAGGTTCAGTAAATGTGGCAACATTAACCACCAGTTCAGCTCATTGCTGTGTACTGCTCTTGAAGTTTCTGACATAACTGTAGAAGGCCTTATGGTTATCTGCCACCTGAGAGTTTGTCTTAATCTCAAAGCTGGCTTTACTTAATCTAATTATTAGTTGCCTATTCATTGTGATGAGAGCGATTTTATCTTTATTGGAATTACTTTTCCTGATTTTTGCCAGACTTTTTTTTTTTTTTATATCCTGCTTAATTTGCGAGTGCACCATGGCAGTTTGTGTCTGAAGCTAATCCTGGACTTACTCCTAGTAGGTACAGCAGCCTTTATGCAACCATTGACATGGATGTACAGAGGTTCTGACAGCAGTTCAGCATAGGCTGCTGTGTTCTCGGGATTTGAAGGAGTATTGCTTTTTAAAAAAAAAACATCTCTTAATAACAGGTAATTTTCCTTAGAATAAATCCTAACTGTTACTGGTTTTAATGGAATTACAGAGTTGATTTTGATTTCGAAGAAGACAGCGTTATGGTCAGAACTAACCATGGAGGACAGGACATTGGAGAGGGTGCAACATTCTCCCAAACTTGCGAGCATGAGGTCTAGTATGTTGGAGCCTGTATTGGACATATTTAGTCTTTGGTCAAGGGTGTTTATATTTACGAAGTCTAGGAATCTCTGTGTCCTTAGAGATGAGGCTGTGTATGATTCCTAGTCTGTAGAGGGGCAGTTAAAGTCTCCCAGGATTAGGTGTTATGTTGGATGGTAAGCATCTCCAGCAAGTCAAAGTATTCATTGTGAGCTTCTTGGGATGTGGAGGGTGAGCTATAGCTGGCTAGGATATGGGATGTGGAGGGTGAGCTATAGCTGGCTAGGATATGGTATAGGACTTTTTCTATGGTGATCTGCACATGGAGGAACTCCACCATGTCATTCTGTTTTACCACACTAGAGGTATTTTATTATTGATGTATGTTGAGACATCTCCACCTTTAGCCCTTGTGCATGCAGTTACTTGTCTAAAAGTGTAGAACAAACTGACACCTTGCATTGCTGGGGTATCTTTACTGCTTTAAACCATGAATTAGTAACTGCAGAGATGTCTGTATTCTCGAGTGTGAGGAGGGCTTGGATGGGATGTTTTTTATTTATTTACATTCCTGGCATTGATCAGTAACACCTTGAGGTTTAGTTGAGTTGATTTTGCTATGTTGGTAGGTTGTCAATTTGGCATTGCCTTAAAATGACACTATGGGGTTGGATAAAGTTTAAGCTAGTATTCGAAACCTAGAATGGAAAAGTGCAGACCATCCTTGGCAAAGCAACACGGTCTGTTGGCCATGTCCTCCCAAGCTGACAGATATCGGCTGCCCTTAGAATGACACCAGCAAGACAGCCAACTGTTGAAATGGTAAGTTTTTGCTCACATTGTGGCATCCTCCACAGTGATGGTAATATGCTGCTCAGTGCTAGGCTCATACCATCCTTAGACACATAGTCAGAAAACTCGATAATGTCTCTCTTCATAGTCCAGAGAGGTACATCTCAGGTCATTTACACCTGCATGGACTATGATGGAACCAAACTGGTACCCGTGGCATAATGACTTGAGTGCATACATGATTTGGCAAATCCTGGCTCCAGATAAGCAAATAACAGTTCTCTTTTCCTTGTTCAGCCTGGTTAAAGGGGCATCAGTATATCTTATAATGGAGTCTCCTGTGAGGAGAGTACTGGCAAGTGTGTTTGCTTGCCTTGGAGGTTTAGTTTTTGGGGCTTCACTGACAGTGATACTATGTGTGGGTTAGATGTTGTTTTTTCTGAGTGCTATCGGGCTTCCTGAGACATAGCTTTGACAACAGATGGTCTAAGCCATACTTATTGTTTAGGAGGTTTGCTTTTAAGTGCCTCAGCATACATTAATCTCTGTGTGTTGTCTGCTTTGTGAGGTGGGTGTTGTGTGCTTGGTTTCGGCAACCTGATGTGTACTTACATGCAATAGTTTAGCCTCCACTGTCATTGTTTACATGCATCTTGCACATACTGTGTGCTTCTTTAAAGTATTAAGTGACTGTCAGTAAACATAAGACAATTGCTACAGTGTCTAAAGATGCCCTTATCCACCAAGATGGCTACAGAGTAGCTGGAAATTGTGTATCCATACTGTCCAGGCCTTTGATTTTTGAGCAACAAGGAGGTGGTGTATTAGGGTTTGAAAGCTATTAAGGGTGCTTTTTTGATGCAGACTAATAAGAGTGCTTTATTAGGGCAGATTATGCTAAACAGTACTAAATTTATTTATTTTATTTTATTTGACATTTGTTTACTGGGATAGTCCGACTGGTCAGATGCCCATTTTAAGTGGAGGCCTGGGTAGAAAAGCTGTGATATAAACAAAACAGACAACACATTAAGTGCAAAGTACAGCAATTGGAAATACCTAGGAACATATTTCATACATAAAAACTGTTAAAAGTACATATTAGTAACAAAGCATGTACATACAATGGATAATGCAAGATTTGAGTACTGTAAGTTAGGTTTACTTTAGTTGGGTAATTCTTGTGTAACAAACACTGTCTAAGGCATTGGTGATGAGCTAAGATTGTTGATGGTTTATTACATGTAACAAAGGAGGAGAATTAGGATGACAGTAAGTGAAGTAGGTAGAAAATGTAGAGAGAGAGAATGTAGGGTAGAGCTGGGAAGGAAATAATAAGTGAGATAAGTTAGGATTATGTCAGGTAGAGAGAGTAAAAATCTACAGAGGAGGCAACAGAGGTGCAGGTGTGAAGTCTACAGTTCAGGAGGGATGATAATCAGCCAGGTGATAAACATGAGCAAAGTCAGGAGTCGGTTAGGTGAGTCTTAAGACATTTTTTGAACTGTGAGGGGTTTGCAGTTGTTAGGATGTGTTGCGGGGTAGAGTTCCAAGTCTTGGAGATTCGATTGGAGTAGAGAGAATCCCCGGAACTGTTATTAGCTTTTGTGACTTGTAGTAGAAATTTTTAGATGATCTCGTGTCTTTTAATAGATTGGGGTTGAAGTAGATTATGGAATGCTGGACACTTGTCAGGTTGGTATACTATGCCATGGGCAGTTGTAAGTTGAGTGAGATTTAGGATACTGGGTAACTCTAACCAGCTAAGTTGACATAGAGCAGTGCAGTGATGTGATCCATATGGGGAGTTAGTAGCAAATCTGGCAATTTTATTGCAGCAGGCTTATAGTTTTGCTAGGTCTGTTTTCTTCAGGTTGGTGAAGAAAAGAGAAAAAAATTAGAAATTCTACTAACTTTAATGTTTACACAATACTGAATTTTAATAAATCTTTAGGTATTGCCACTCATCACCAAACTAGCTGCTCTAAGCTTGTTGGCACAAAAGGTATTTGCACTGTATTGCTGCTTTGCAGGTTGCAGTTTAATTGTTCTACAGGGCAAATTTGTTTTCTAGGAGTTTGTTATGCACAGGCCACTGCTAACCCATACAAATGTGCAAAATTTATGACAGCGCAGAAAAAAAACAGAAAACTAAATTAGCTCTCTGGCCACTAAAATGACTACACTGAGTCCATTTGTGTTTTGTCCCAACTCAGACCAGTCAAACACCTCCTATCACAAGATGAATAGACACAACCCACTTAAGCAACTAGCTAGAAAACCCTTGCTGAAGGCTATTTTAAGACAGTCTTACAGCAGTAGCAGTGAGAGGAAGAGCAACTTTTTTTTTTTTTACAAAAATTCAGTGAAATTCACACACAAAACAGTGGGTGGGAAGAGTACATAAATGGCTTATACAACAGTCAATAACAATGAAAGAAGGGAGGGAGGGACTTTGGAAATCAGATTATTATAAGTTCTTGATAATCATAAGATCAATGAAAGAAATAGATTACAGAAAGTAAATAAGACCTAAATTGTTAGAAAAGTGATAAAACAGATGAACGCAGTAATCAAGACTATTAACAGAAATTCATGTGATATAACAGAAGTAAATCGGATATATCACTGTGCAACTTCATCAATAACAGATAAAGTCTTACCACAAAAAATGTAGAGCAATAAGGGAAAGGAAGTAAAGAAATAAAATGCCGTCATAGAAGCATCGGCTAGAGAAAATTATAAAGCATTTAAGTCAAGAAGTGTCACTGTTAGAAGAATATAGAAGAGGGAATAGAGCAACAAAAATACTTAAAAAGAAATGGTAAAAGCAAAGTACAGTATCAGAACAGTCCAGGAGCTATTGCACACTGTTGCAAATAATAAACTAAGGTTATCAGCACAGGCAGAAAAATTTAGAAGATATACAGATAAATATAAAGGAAAAGTACAAAATAAGCAATTCATTAATGACCAAAAAAATGTTATAGAAATCTAGGAAACAAAGTAAAAGCATTAGAAACGCTACAAAAAAATAGAAATAGACATGTTTTGGAGAAGTATTTATGAAGATCCTGTGGAACATAACAGAGATGCTGAATGGATAGAAAAAATAAAAGAAATAGTAAGGAGTTCAAATGTACAGATAGAAAATGGGATGAAGTAACTGCCAGAGACATTGAATAAAAATTAAGAAAAGGTCTTAATTGGACAAGTCCAGGCCCAGATACACATCCCAAATAGACACCAACCTGGTTAACAGCAGGAAAAATGATATTCCTCCTTAAGATTGAATCTGCATGCCATCCTAAAAACAGTAGGTCTATAACCTGCTTTCTGATGATGTACACACTGCATATTGGAATTGATGCAAACAGGGTTTATAGTCATTTAGAAAAAAATCAATCTTGGTAATAGAAAAAAAAGGGTAATGAAAGTCATATGGAACAAAAGATTTATTTGTTGCTATATAAAGTCATAATAGATGATTGTAAAAAGTGTGGTATGGCTAGATTACAAAAAAGCATTTGATGGTATCCCACATTCATGTTTAAAGGAGTGATTACAGATGTATAGGATACTTCCTACATTGATCAATTACATTACAGTGACCATGAAACAGTGGAAAACCACTTTGCAGTGAAGCCATGACAAAGGGCAAAGTATTATCCCAGGGATAAAAATTAACAGGGAGCGAGTCTGCGGTGATTCTTTGTCACAGCTGCTGTTTTTATCTTGCCCTTAACCCATTAAGCTCTTTACTTAACAGATTAGATCATTTTGATATCTTTCAGCGTGCAAGCTCTGATTTCCACTTTTTGTGCAATGCATGCATGCATTTTGCCATTCACTCAGTATATAATGTCCTGTGTCTGTTATGTTTAAACTGGGCTGAGACTGAAATAGGTCCAGTAGGATCAGTGCTCTAACCTGCTTAACAAATTCAAAATAAAATAAGTAAAATAAATGTCCGATGACCTCCAACCATGGTCTTGTTGCAACACACATCCCTGGAGTCACCAGTTATTTGGCAGACAGGCTCAGCAGGTCTCTGCTAATGTCTCATGAAAGATCCCTCAATCCAACAGTGGCCATTCATATTTTCTGTCATTGAGACCATCCTTTCTGTGATCTTTTCACATCTCCCCAGAACACCATGTGATGTAGTTTCTTTGTGCTGATCCCTCCTCCAGAACGAGGGATACCCAGGGATAGTCTGTCTCAACAATGGCCTCTCCATGCATGTCCTCCTATCCCATTGATTCCCTCCAAGACCAGAAACCTTATCCTCTGAAGCATCCCTGACTTCTGAATCCCATCACAGACCTAGTCATTCACTCTTCCGGCAACCCTCACCCAAACATCCTAAATCTAAAGTTAACTGTACTGTTTCTCCATATGCTTATATTGATCACTGCTGAAGTAGCCTTAGCTATATGGGTTATATACTGCTAAGGATATAACATCCATCCAGCTTCTAAGCAGCTAGAGGCAAGCTGACTAAAAGCAAATTTGGTGCAAAGCCTTTCAGAGCTTTACTGCTGCCAAGAGTATGCTCTTCTGAGGCTTTTGAGGCTCAGTGGTTGAGGAAATAGCATAAAGTACCTAAAGTCTTTAGGTGCTTTCCTTTGCTGGGCAGATAAGTTCTCTTTGGGGGAACAAAGTTCCATTTTCTTAAATGTATTGATGTTTTATTGCTCTCCTCTTCAGGAAAGTTATTTTAAAGTTAGTAGTGTTGTGTTTTAACTTACTAACTTGAGACTGTGACATACTATTAAACGGAGCACTCATTTTTTCTGTCATTGTTAAGTGACATACTATTAAACGGAGCACTCATTTTTTCTGTCATTGTTAAAGTAGTGTTAACCAACTGAAAACACATTTTCTGTGAAGAAATTGTGTTTATTTTTCTTTGGTGAGGCTGGCAGAGTGTTTGAAAGTACTATTTACTGTGTTTTGCTTCTGTCAAAAAAGTAACTTTTGTGGATTGGTAGCTTTACCAGCATTTGCTGCTTGTCTTCCACAGGAAATTTCAGCTTGACAATGGAGCAGACTGCCTGTTCCACTGTCAGACCTTCTTCCAGTCAGAAAAAGAAAAAGTTAAGCAAACAGCCTTTGCCACCACAGTAGGCTAGCAATTTGCCTCAGCTGCAGATGGGTGACTTCTGCTGTGCTCATTTTTTGCCCCAGTGGCCAAGGTAGTGCCATTCTTCTTCCCTGTTGTGTCATAATGCTGTGCATTAGTAACATGGTTGGCCTCCTCCTCCTCAAATTTCTTTAGATAGGAGTAGTTTACTAGATCTGCCACAGGGTTTAATTCAGTCTATTGAGTTTTCTTGTAAAATAGATTCTGGTAAAAGAAAGAGGGATTACTGTTTTACTTAAGAGATTCAGGATTCTGAATCTGAACAGGAATATGCAGGGACATATTCAGATATTTTTTGTCAGATTTCTGGTTCAAACTCAGAGAGCAGATCAGTGTCTGATTCTCCCTGTGGCGTTTTCTCCTCTGAGACTACTGTTAGAATGTGTCAATTTTTGAGGGGGAGAACACCGAGGTTTCTCAGTCCCTCAGAAAATACTATGAGTTGTTACAGAAGGATTTTCCAGAACCTTCCCCAGAGCCGTATCATGGTCAGATGGGGCTGTAGGCAGGGTAGTGGATCAGGGCCCTCCGTCATACATAACTCCCCACCCCCCACAGCCTAGCAACCATTCCAGTATCTAATTACTTGGCTGTTTCTCCTCCTCCATTTTCCTTTGGCTGCTCCCATTAGGGGTCACCACAGCGGATCATCTGTTTCCATTTCTTCCTCTCCTCTGCATCTTGCTGTGTCACACCAGTCACCTGCATGTCTTTTCTCACCACATCCATAAACCATATCGTAGGCCTTCCTCTTTTCCTCTTACCTGGCAGCACCATCCTTAGCATCCCTCTCCCAGTATACACAGTATCCCTCCTCAGCACATGTCCAAACCAATGCAGTCTCACCTCTCTGGCTTTGTCTCAAAACCATCCAACCTGAGCTGACCCTCTAATATACTCATTTCTAATCCTGTCCATCCTCGTCACACCCAATGCAAATCTTAACATCTTTAACTCTGCCACCTCCAGCTCTGACTCCTGTCTTTTCATCAGTGCCACCATCTCCAACCCATATAATGTAGCTGGTTTCACAAACATCTTGTAGACTTTCCCTTTCACTCTTACTGGTAGCCATCTATCACAAATCACTCGTGACACTTCTCCTTCCACTTCACCCTGCCTGCAGTTTCTTCTTCACCTCCACTTCACCCTGCCTGCAGTTTCTTCTTCACCTCTCTTCCACACTCACAGTTACTCTGAACTATTGATCCCAAGTATTTAAACTCATCCACCTTTGCCAGCTCTACTCCCTGCATTCTCACTATTCCTTTGTGCTCCCTCTCATTCACACTAGCATATTATGTCTTAGTCCTGCTAACCTTCATTCCTCTCCTTTCTAGAGCATATCTCCACATCTCTAGGGTCTCCTCAACCTGTTCCCTACTTTCACTACAAATCACAATGTCATCCTCAAGCATCATAGTCCATGGGGACTCCTATCTGATCTCGTCTGTCAACTTGTCCATCTCCATTGCAAATAAGAAAGGGCTCAGAGTTGATTCTTGATGTAATCCCACCTCCACCTTGAACGCATCCATCACTACTTCTGCAGATCTCACCACTGTCACTGCCCTCGTACATATCCTGTATCACTCTTATGTACTTCTCTGCCACTTCTGACTTCCTTATACAATACCGCAACTCCTCTCTAGGCACCCTGTCATATGCTTTCTTTAAATGTACAAAGACAGAATGCAACTCCTTCTGATCTTCTCTATACTTCTCCATCAACACCCTCAGAGCAAACATTGCATCTGTAGTGCTCTTTCCTGGCAAGAAACTGTACTGCTCATCACTAACCATCACCTCCCTTCTTAAACTATCTTTTACTACTCTTTCCCATAACTTCATGCTGTGGCTAATCAATTGTATCCCTCTGTAGTTACTATAGCTCTGCATATCACGCTTATTCTTAAAAATCAATAAACACTGTTCAAATCCCACAGTGCTTACTGTTTTCTGCTTTACTTTTACAGTGATTATAGATATTTAGATTTAATTTAAAACTCATATTTCAAATGTTATAGCACAAACTCTGCTAGACATGTGCTAAACAAAACAATAGTCTCACAATGAAAATAGACTTAGCATTAACAGTAAACTTCTCTGCCCTTGAAACTGTCATTCATTGAAATGGCATTTGCACTCACATTCAAAGAAAATGCATTTGGCCAGTGGCAGATAAAGTTTATCTTTGGGCTATTTTCAAACCGTAGGCCCCTTGCACACATTTTTAGGACCATGAATACATACATATGTTTTATTCACCTTCCTGATTGTATTAAATTATATTCCTTGTATAATACAACTTTTTTAAAGTGTGTGTTAAATTTGTAGTTTTCAACATTTTTCCAGTAATCAATGAAACAAAATGTATGAACTAATAATGACAAAACCAACCATTTCAGAATATTTAAACCATAAAAGGCCACTTAAACTTCTGTCTTTATAATCCACCAATATCAGTTAATATCCACAATCTCTGCAGAAGTGAAAGTCATCTGAATAATTCCACATTTAAGTGATCTATAACTAATGAAGATGTTCCTGCTAACAAGCAACTTTATATTTTACTGTGTCATCTACAAACTCAGTGCCTGGTGCTTTTGAAAAATAAATTGCCTGTGCTACATTAAAAAGAAAATGGAAACTGGTAATATTGCAGTAGGGAATGGATGGCAAACCAACAACAGGTACATAGTTACTAGGCATCTTATCCAAGGGAGGACATACTCAGGACTGCAGCATCCCCCCCCCTTAAAATGCAACACAGTATCAACATTCCATCTATATGCTGTAGGAGTAGAACCAATGGCTTTCTGCATCAAAAGCAAGTATTCTACCTTTTGTGCTACTAACACCACTTTAAAATTCTAAAGCACAATGGTGATGACCATTCGCTAAACAAAACAGCTGCACATTGTAAAACTTAGCATGAACAGCAGTAAACTTCTCTTTCCTTGAAGGTCACAATTCCTTGAAAACTCAGTGAAGCTCACAATTCCTTGAAAATGGACTTGAAACTCAGTCCCTTGAAAATGTATTGAAACTCATTTCCAGGAAAATGCACTTGAAACTGAATTCCTTGAAAATGTGTTGCAACGCAAATATTTTGCAGCTTGGTAGTTGTTGTAGAGGATTCATGATCTTGTCCCCTGTAAGTCAGGTACAGGGTTTGAGCCTGAGCAAATTAACTAATTTGCCATCCCTTACTAGGGCATTTTATACACACACACACGCACACTCACATTCTCTACCTTTGTCTAGCTGTGCTGTGGAAGAATCAAGTCAGGTCCAGCTAATCCATTCCACGGAATGTCGTATTGTATTTAAATTCTGCATGCAAAATGGGGAAGCAAGCAACAGGTCTGTGCACTGATGACGCATGCAAGCACATCTTCGCACATACGCAACAGGTATATGAAATGACGCAGATGGCGAAAAAAGTAAATGTGATAGTCCTCTGCTCACCAGAACCCCTCTTAGCCAGCAGTGACCCCTCCCAGGCAGTTGGCACTAGGCGACTGCCTAGGTCACCTAGTGCTGGATCTGGCTCTGCCTACACCCATTCCTCTTATTCCGGCAGCTTTAGGAGAGGTGTGTGTTACTGCTTGCAATTCCCCTGTTAGTCAGCCAGCTGCCCCTAAGAAAGGCAGATAGGATGTATAAAATTCCTGTCTTTTAAATTTTATACACTAATCCCAAACCTGATCCAGCAGCTATAGGCTTAGTTGATCCCACTGCTGCTAAGCACTTAGTGAATTGCAGTCCTGCTCTTTCTGATAGTGGGAAAATTGATAGTCATGGGAAAATTGTATACTTGTGCAACTTTGTTTTTTAGAATTTTGAATTGTCAGGTTCATATATCAAAGTTTGTTCTGACAAAATGTGGAAGCGTAATGTTTTATCTGCAGTTTCTTCTTGTGAGGAAAAGTTAGCTTTAAATAACTTAATTTCTTCTTTTGTATGGGTCACTACTTGTTGTTTGCAGTGTGTGTATGACTCTTAATAACTCTTCCAGGGCTGTAGCTACTGGTACAGTTCTAACGAGATTTGCATGGCTGCATTCTCAGAAACTTCCAGATGATGTTAAAAAAAAATTAAGTTCTTGTTTGGATAGAGATTTAGTGTTTGGCCCCTCTGCTGCAGAGGTGATCAAAAAGTGTGATGAAAATGGCAAGCTGATCCAGGGAATCTCTTAAGATTCAACTCTCCTTTCCAAATTGTCCAAGGTACTTTCTTTCTCAGAAAACAGAATAAACAGTCTCAGAATTCAGGTAAACAGACATTTAAGAAGAAATGGCAAGTGAGTTCCACAAAGAAGTCTCTAATCTCCCATTACCAAGGGCAGTCCAGTATGTCTGAATGACTGTTCAAGAGGCCTTCTGACCTACACCCACCCTCTTCCCCCTTTTTCTTCCAGAAAGTCTAAATCTTCATTTTTCTCGTTGCAAACACATTGTTTCAGACAAATGGATCCTGAATTTCGTTCATTAAGGTTATGGATAGCAATGGGAGGAAGTTCCTCATTTCCAGGGGGACATTCCTGATCCACCAGATCAGACTATTTTCTTTCCACTTGTTCTTCATCACATGCTGTCACAAGGACTGATAGAACCAGTTCCTCTTTCCCAGGTGGAGGAGGGTTTTTATTCATGAATGTTCCTAGTACCAAAGAAAATGCTTGAAGACCAGTTCTGGATCCTTCCTTCCTAAACCTGTTTGTGATAGTGCCCTAATTCAAAATGATGTGACTTCACAACCTGTTACCTCTTCTTCCTCTTTCAAGTCTCCTAGTAATGCTAGACTTATAAGATGCTTATCACATCCGTGTTCATCCTGACTTCAGACGTTTCTTAAGGTTTTGTATGTCTGGATCACATTACCAGTTCTGTACCTTAACCTTTGGCCTTTGGACTATCCGCTGCACCAAGTGTTTTATATATATATATATATATATATATATATATATATATATATATACATACAGATATGTGTTTTTTGTATGGTTATTACCCCCCCACTCTTTATTTCTTGAACTCCCCCTTTGCTTCATCATCATCCCTTCCTGCTTTAAATTATAGCCTTCTGCTTGTGTTAAGTATATGAGCCTTAACTGTGTAGCCCGAAAACATCACTTCAAATCAAGTAAACCTAAACCACCTTGTTCTATTTGAAGGCTCAACTTATCCCAATTAACTCTTGCCCTGTTTCCCTCCAAGATAATTTCCTTCATATATTTATTAATTATTGTCCAGAACATCTCCTTGGGTCAACAAAAGTATGCCTGACCCATATTTAAGACCAAAGGGACTAAAAACATATTCACTGCTTGTATCTTACAATCCATATCCATAAATAAGATTTTCCAGTTTCTTAATTTTTTACAGTATTTTATCCATTCTGTTCCCTCATATCCTCAGCTGCCATAACAGAAGTCTTTCCAATCTATACTGCTAAATGTTTCATCACATCTTATCCCCACAAATATGGGCACTGCCAACCAAAACTGTGTGTGTGTAGGCACATAATTTATGACCACATCCCTAATTCCATCTTCACCAACTTTATACCCCCCTAAAAAAATGAAACCACCCCCAAATGCCCCACAACACTAATATGTTGCCTTCTGGATTTATCAGGTACAAAATAATATCATCAGCACATACAGCCGTATTTTCTTGATTACCGTACCAATTATATCCATGCATTTCTGAATCACCTATTCTCCCCACCAGTGGCTCTAAATACAAAACCAAACAACAAATGAGAAAGGGGATCCTCCCTGGTTCATCTGTTCAGACTCAGCTTATCCAAGAGGAACCCTCCCACTTCAGTTATTGCCTCCAATTCTTCATATATCCTTCTATTTAACCTTATTATTGCATCAGGGAATGCATATGCTCATAAAATCCCAGCTTACTCTGTCAATGCTTTCTGTGTAACAAGACCCACTACCATCAGAGATATTTCCTTACATTCTGTTCCCCTGGATCATCATTGTTCTATTAATGTTGTCAAATGTTTGCCTTCTTTGTACAAAACCACACTGATCCATACCCATATCTGTCAATTTTGACAACACCTTTGCCATTCTTTATCTTTTATTCTAGTATAGACATAAACACTTTATAATCATAGTTTAAAATTGAAATGGGTCTATGTGAAGCTGGGTCTGAAGGATCTTTGCCATCTTTAGGTAACACAGCCACCACAGCTTTCTTCCAAGATGTTGGTGCTTCCCCTTCTTTTAAAATACTGTTAAACAAAGTCTTCCAGATCTTTATCACTTACTTCCTTCTTCATTTCCAAACTTCCACAAGAATACCATCTGTTCCTGGAGACTTTTCCTGAAGATAGATTATACATTACTGTTTTGTCTCATCACCTTCCGTCTTATCTGTTAGTTGTTGAGCCTTGTCTGCCTCTAACCTTGGCATATTTAAGCCTTCCATAAATATTTCTATTTGTACTCTTTCTTGATTTTCACATTTTTCTGCTTCATACAAATTTTAATAAAATTTCCAGAATATCTCTAAAAGCTCTGTAGGATCTTTGGGTATTTTTTTTTTGTTATAGGTTCCCTAGGTTTGGAGACTATCCTTTCAACAGTCTGTTGCCTAAGTCATTGTGCTAAAAGTTTTTGTGCTCTGGAGTTATCAAAAAATAGTTGCTTAACTGCAGATGTTATGTTGTCCTATCTTGACTTCATTCTTTCATTCTTGCTGTTTGGGTTCAGAACTGAGTATCGGTTCTGACTTGGCCTATACTAAAGCTTGAGAGCATCTACTGGCTCGAGGCAAAAAACCCTATCCCATCATGCTTAAGGAGATTACCCAGATCTTGTGTGCCGCTAAACTAGATCGGGTGCTTTCTACTAGGCTCAAGCTAAGTGGAATCTTTTTTGCTAATTATACTGCTATTTTCTGTTTTTTATTTCCATGTAAAAGACTGTTTGCTGTTGTGGAAATAATGTTTGCTTGGGGTTAGACCATTGTGGTTAATCCATTTACATTTTGTTTGGATTTTGTTGTTGCTGGCCATCGCTTTCACTAGGCCTTTGGTTATTTCCCTATCCCATTATACTCTGAAGTAAAATTTTTCTTCTTACCTCTCTTCATGAAGCCCGTATGAGTTAGAGGGCTCGTCCCACAGTAATTAGCCATCTCCCAGTGTGCACTACCTAAACAAGGACTCTGAACCCTGTTTTCCTGGACTTCTTACAACCAGTGTATGTTTAATAACTCACTCTTGCTTTTCCATCCTACCTCCTGCATCACGGATGCTTGCACGTCCCAAGGGTCACTAATATAATTCCCTCCCTTCAGCTTACCAGCTGCCCTTCCTACCTTTACTACTCCTATTCTTGTAAAGCTTTAACTGGAACCCATTGCTAGCCCCTTCATCTTTTTCTAATTTTAGGTCATGACAGAAACGCTAAGCAGCTAAACTTCTTAGTGTGAGCTTTTACTATTTAAGCAGTCAGACCTGTAAGTTACCAACCTGACTGTGACTGATGGTTTCCAGCCAGTAAAGCATCCGGGGTGTTTCTTCCAGCTCCATTCGCCCTGTGGGCTCACTCCGCTCCCCTACCCTGCCCCCAATTTCCACCAGCCCCAGCACACCTACCTTTATTCTTCCCTTTCCCCACCCAGCCATCCTAATTACCCAATAGGAGCTCTTCCCCCATTACTCCACCTGCTTACTGCCATCCCACTTAAACACATCACTCTCTCTACCTCCCTAGCAATTAGTCTCCTCCTCTTTCTTATAATTCTAAGAAAACCTTCATCTCTTTCTAAACCCTCTGTTCTTCATAGCCATCTCTCTTCTCCAAATCTATACCTATCATTCTCCCTTTGCACAGAGATGCTCTCCTTAATTCTCTGCACCCTCCAGGTCCCCTGCTTCCTCCTTGTTTTCCTAATTCCCCTATGCTATGCCAGCTCATATTCCTCCAATGCTTGTCCAATATTACCTACAAAAATAACCACCATACAAACCCACCTTCACCCTCAATCTTACTCTCATTTTCATTCCATTTCCTCTTCGCTCATTCAGCCTAACCTTCTGCACCTATTCCACCCTAAAATCTTATCCACTACAGCTAAGATACTGATACCTAAACTAATCTTAGATCTACCTAAACTCTTACTTTGCAAACCTAAATGACTAAAGGTTATTTCCTTTAACAACCTAGTATTAGCTGGAAATATCCATCCCAACCCTGGTCCTAGTCCCTTTATTAACAACACCTACCCCTTATCTCCTTCCTCCCCCCACAACACCCTAAATTTTTTTACTATCAATGCCCAGAATCTTAACAATAAAGTTCACCAGTTTCAAGCTTGGCTAAGCCATAATCAGCCAGACATCTTAGCCATCTCCGAAACTTGGCTCAAACCCTATATCTCCGACTCTGAGATCCTGCCCTCAGGATTTCATACTCTCAGAAATGACCGATTAAATAAAAAAGGTGGCGGCACTGCCTTAGTCTACTCTAACCTTCTTACTTTAATTCCCCTCCAAATTCCAATTCCTCAATTCAATAACACTGAACTTACAGCTGGACTACTAAAAATGAATAAACACAAGAATATCTGCATCCTTGCCCTATATATCTCACCTGGTAACAGTATCTCTACTCTCGAAGATATTCTCCTGTGGGCATCAACTGAAATTAACTAAGAAACTTACATTCTAGGGGATGTAAATATTGACTGGAATAAAGTCAATAGTCCTTCTCCCTCCCTGTTCATTAACCTCTATAACTTTACTCAAATAATCCTTTCCATCACCTGACCCAACAAAACAAACCCCCTGGATTCACTATTGATTGGATCCTCATCTCCAATCCAAATAAAATAACCAACTCAGGCACAATTCCTGACACCATTAGCGACCACCTCCCAGCTTTCATTCATCGCTCAACTATCTCTTCCCCACACCAGCACCAATAAATTCTCACTCGCAACCTCAGTAGCTTCAACCCCACAACTTTCTCAAACATTTTCAAACTTCCTCTTGACAATGCCATAGTCTACTTCAACACTGTCTTCCTAGACTCTTTAAACTCCCTAGCCCCACTAAGAAACAAAAGGATAAAAACTAATACAGCTCCTTGGCTATCCAAAGATACAAAACAAATTATGCATCAAAGGGACAAATTATGGAAACTTTACCAAAACAATAAACTCTTCAATACCTTGCTCCAATACAAACAGCTCTGTAACCTTGCAAAACAGCTAATCACTAAGGACAAAATATCCTACTATATCAAGCTCCAGTCCATTAACAATAAAAACCCCAAGAAATTCTGTAAATCAATAAACTCACATCTCAGTCCAGGCTCCAAGAATAACCCCTGTCTTGACCCAAGTAAATCCGACCTTGAACTAGGCTCTGAATTTAAATCATTTTTCATAGAAACTATTTCTGACCTTTAAGACTTTCCCCAACAATAACCCACCAGTCCTCACTCTTCCCCATCTAACTCCCCTAATAACCCTCCGCTTATGTTCTAACTCAAACCGGTCTCTACTAACTTTATAAAAAGATGTCTAAACTTAAACCTTGCTCTAATGCTCCTGACAATATTACCTCCTCCTTCCTAAAATATGCTGCTGATGGTATAGCTCTCCCAATCAGCATCATTATTAACAGATCTATAAAGGAATCATATGCCCCCAAACTCTGGCACTCAGCTTCTATTCTTCCTCTTCACAAAGGAGGCAAAAACACCAGCATCTCAAACTTCTACCCTATTGCTCTGCTCTCACCAATCTTCAAAATCCTAGAAAAGTGCATTCACCTCCAACGTATGCATTTCCTGACCCAAAACCATCTTCTTACACCTACCCAACATGGCTTCCCATCTTTTTACACCTACCCAACATGGCTTCCGCCCAGGCCATAGTACTAGAACTGCTCTACTCTCTTTCCTAGAAACTGTCAATCAAGCCCGAGATTCAGGACACTTAGTTTCTACTGTTTTGCTTTATCTGTCTAAAGCCTTCAATACTGTTTCCCACAAACACCTTCTCTATCATCTCTCAAAGCTTCATCTCTCACCAAACACTTTATCCTGGTTGTCTAGTTACTTATCAGACAGATCACAGGCAGTCAAATGGAAGAACTCCACCTCTTACTTCTTACCTACCCCAACTGGCGTACCACAGGGATCCATCCTTGGGCCTGTGCTTTTTAATATCTTCATCAATAACTTTCACACTGCTATTTCTGATGCCAAAATCAATCAATACGCAGACGATTCAGCCTTAGTCTGCTCTGCCTCAAACCTGTCTGAATTGCTGACTAAAACCCAAACTGCTTTTTCAACTACCGGAAATTGGATGCACCAAAACCATCTCTCTCTCAATGCAAATAAATAAAAAATCCTACTATTCCCTCCCACAAAGACTTTCTCTGATGACAAAAATGGTTTCAAAGTCCTTAGTCACACCAACTCACCTATAGAAGTGGTTCCTTCTGCTAAACCACTTGGCATTACTATTGACGGACACCTCAAGTTTGATATCCATATTCAACAAAATACTAAGAAAACCCACCAAAAACTAGGTATGCTGTACAGGAACAATCTCTCTCTCTCCAACTCTACTAGGCATACTCTGGCCACTACTTATCTTCTTCCTTCCTTATTATACGGAGCCCCTCTCCTAACTAACCTGTCCTCTTCTATCACCTCCAAACTAGAAAACTGCTACAGTAAAATCTCTAAATTTGCCACCAAATCCAAAAATTCCACCCATCATTGCCTTACCCTACAATCTCTGAATTGGCTAGAACTCACAAACTACCTAGACTACCTCCAACTCACTACTGCACACAGACTTGTATTTCACCCAACAAAATGTCCAGCTCTAACAAATATCCTTCCCCCTTACACCCCTAACAGAACTCTCAGATCTGAACATCAAAACTTAATTGCTATCCACAAACCCAAACTTCCTGCTGGCCAACTTCTCCTCTCTTTCTCACTAGGCAAGAAATGGAATTCTCTGCCTTCCACTCTGAACCATATCAAACTCAGAAAACTTCAAAACCCAGCTTTTCAAACACCTGTCCACTAAATGGAAATGTACCCGCCTTCATCCTACCTAATTCTGTCTTAAATATATGCCCCCAGGAGGATTTCTCCAAGGTTCCCAAGCTCTCCATAACTCCCATAGCTATTTTCCTATGAGTGGATCTAAGCTTTCTGGAACTCCTATAGCTACTTATCCCACGATTCAGTTTTGTAAATATTGTAAATAGCATCTTACTTTAAACGAGTGCATGTAAAGTGTTTCCACATTTACTTTAAATGTGTGTATGTAAAGAGTTTCCACATCTGCTACATAAGAGTGTTTGCTCAAATGAATCTGTTTATTACAATCCTTAAGATCAACCACAGTGAATATTGTTGACTATGCGTGACATTGAATGTACATATTTGTAAACTGGTCTATATGATGCATCTTTTATACTTTTGGATCTTTACTGCATTGTGTATTTTGGAGCTTTTCTCTCTGAGCCTCCACTGAAAATGGGTCATTTGGGCCCAGTGGACTTCCCCAGTATTCAAATTGGAAATAAATAAATTTTAGCCCATTTAAATTAGAGGGCTGCCTTTACTTTTTCCCCTTTCTCTCGAGAGGAATTGTCGTTTAAGTTGGAGACTTCTCTGGCTAGAGGAAATTGTCGTTTAAGTTAGAGACTTCTCCTCTAGTCCTTTTCCTTTACTTCTGTGTGATTATTTATATAAAAAAATCTAGTCCCTTTTCCTCTACTTCTTTTGTGTTTTTTTTAATAAAAAGTAGTAGTTATTGATGTTCATAGTAGTAGCCTTTGATAGTGTGTTTTTTGTTTGTTTTTGTTGGTAATAATGTTGAAGGATAATAAGGAAGCGAAGCAGTCAGGCATCAAAAAATTAAATTCTTGTAGCCAAAAGATGTCCTTGAGAGATGGGCACACTAGCTGTGTGTACTGTTTGGGTGCTGTACATTTACAGGATTCATGCTCGATTTGCCATGCTTTTACCTCCAGGGTTTTACTGGAGAAAAAAGATAAATAGTCAGGGGATTGTTGAACGTTCCTTTTTCTGAGACACTGGAAATGAAACAGAGTTCTGCAAAAGCTTCTCAATCCCCTAAATCGGACAAGTCTCATAAGAGAGCTTCTTCTTCGGCTCCAGCTTCTGAGCCGTCGAAGAAATAGGCTAAGGAGACATCTACGGACTTGGATGCTTTTGGGCCTGAAAAGGCGACTTCTTCGGCTCCTCCAGTTACTTCGGAGCCGATCAAGAGTCATACTCGGAGCCAGTCCCCAGTTTTGGAGCTAGTCTCTTCAGTCTTGCAGTCACCTATTTTACAGTCCGTGGCTTGAAGTATCAGGTCCTTGACCCCATCCTCTTGGTCCTCCAAGAGTTTGTCGGACAATGATGTGGAGCAGGTGGTCAAGAGGCTGTTACGGATGCTGGTGCTAGCTAAGATTCTTTTGAGTCCAGCCCAAAAGGAATTGGAACCGACAACGGTCACTACCCCTTCTTTGATTCCTTCTGTGACCCGAGTGGCTTCGAGCCGGAGTGCTTGGATTTGATTGCAGTGGAACTGTCGAGCCCAAGACCTGCTCCAGGTTCTTCGGTCCCTACCTCTGCTCTGACTTCTTCAGTGCCATCGTCTTTCAAGGGGTCTAGGAGCAGACCCTCTCCCGTCGGGTCTGGGGAGGAGAGTCGGGTCGGACTTTTGTCGGATCCAAATCTACCTCTAGGGGCCTCGGAGCAGGTGAGCTCGGTGCCTACATCAACCTCGGAGCCCACCTCCTTGGTTAGAGGGCAGTTTCGTGGCTCTTTGGAGCTGGAGGCTCCCTCAGAGTGGGGTTATGGTGCCCTTGAGGTCATGAGGAGAGTGCTGTCACCCCAGACAACTCCACTATTGGAACCAAACACTCTTCCCCCAAAAGTGCCAGAGTTTGCCTCGTTACCATCTCCCCCCCCCCCCCAAGCAAGGAGACCCAAAGTCCCAGGACGTGCCATTGGATGAACCCATCTCTTCTGAAACCTCCCCCAAGTATCCCTCTGGAGAGGTCCCTTGGAAGAGAACTTGTAAGAGGAAACATCTAGACTCCCCTGATGAGTGTATCACTTCAGACACAGACCTAGATGACTCAGAAGGGTCTGCACAGTCACCCTCTGAGGATGTCTCTTTTGCAGACATCCTACAGAGCCTTAGGCAGAGAGGTGGCTGGAAGCCCCTTAACCTTTCTGAGGATGAGTCCGTGTACCTGGAGGCTTTTGGCTCTCGCCCCTCCACCTCTTGGGTGACAATGTCTTTCGATCAACTCCAAAACGTAGTTAGTCAAAAGGCATGGGGCTGCCCGGAATCTGTGGAACCTGTTCCAAGAAGGCCGAACAAATTCATTACAGCACCATCCGATAAAGAATTTCTATCCAAAGGTGTCCCGGTAGATGCTATGGTGGTGGCAGCGGCAGCCACCAGGAATTGTCTGAGAATTCCACATCTGTCTATCCGCCGAATAAAGAATCTTGTACAATGGACAGGTACAGAAAGCATATGTTTTTGTCAGCGGCTTTTATCCTTAGATCACTGAACTTCTTGACCCATTTCACTAGGCTTCAGAAGGATCTCCTGAAGGAGCTAGGAGATACCCTTCAAGGTTCTACAGCTGCAGGGGTGTCAGACAACGTGACCTCCCAGCTTTCCACCTTAAGTTCCATAGTAAACTCCTCCATGCGACTTATATCCTATGCGGCCGATGGAGCAAGTAGGGTAGTGGGTACAGGAATCTCCCTAAGAAGGCATTCCTGGATGCACTTATGCGACTTTGCTGAGCCCTTTAAGTCTTCCTTTATTAAGCCCCTTTTGACAGCTCGTCCTTGTTCAGGCCAAAAGTGAGAGACTTTAACCAGGTGCGAACAAGAAGGTAAGATCTTTCTGCCATTGGATTCCATTTTTTCCTCCCTACTAGGCCTTATCCCAAGGGCCAGAAAGGTGGGAAAATGTAGTTTTGTAAATCCCAAAGAGCCTTTCCAGATGCACATGGTGAATTTTCTCCCAGGGGCATGGGGGAAATAACAATGGAAGATGCCGACCAAGCGGCAGAGGGGGTCCGCAAAACCAAGGCAACAGGGACACGTTCCTTGGTAGGCCTTACCAGCGCTCCTGAAAGGTGGCCCGTCTATCCTCCTCTGGAGGCAGTCAGGGGTCACCTGTCATTGTACCCAAATGCTTGGGTAGGTATAACAAATGACAAATAGGTACAAGCGATCATATCCAGAGGCTATTACATACCCTTTTCCTCTCCCCCTTTAGGAAAAAAAGTTGGTCCTGGATGTTCCGTCCAATCAAAGGGATCAAGCAACCCTAGAAGTACAAAGGTTGCTAGAAAAAAGAATCATCCAAAACGTCCCCGCAGACCAAATTGGATCCGGAACTTACTCAAGATTCTTTATAACCACTGAACTGAAAAAAGACCAGCAATATCTTGTTCTTCCGTTCACCAAACGTTTTTTTATTCCAAAATAAATTCTCTTAGCGCCTGGGCCACAATCAGCCTTTACAGAGTAAAATTCTTTTCTTCTAAAATCTCCTTTTATATGTTAACATCTCCACAAAATTACCTTCAATTAACTAATTACATTCAATTAATTAAAATTCAAATAAATTTTTCTTAAGGTTAAAACATCATTGAATAAAACTTTGCCAATTACATTCTTTATTCAAACCATTAGGCTGTAAAGTATTGTATTTGATGATAAAAATAGATTCCTTTTTCCTAAGTAAATGTTTTAACATTTCTACATTTCCGAATTGCTGTACAACCTGCTCTAAAACTGTTACTTTTAAATTCTTAATATCACCTAGATGTACTTTATTAAAATGTTCTGCTATGGGACTTATAATTTTATTTTTCTTAATATCCCTGATATGTTCCTTTATTATTTCACTTAAGCTTCTTTTAGTTTCACCTGTATAATATTTATTGCACGGACATCCTATAGCATAAATGATTCCTTTACTTGTGCATGTAAAAGTCCCTTGAGTCTCAAATTTTTTTCCTTTTATTTTCTCAAAAGTTATTGTTATATGTTGACAGATGGAACACTTTCCACAAGGAAAGGTTCCTAATTTTGTCAGACTCTTGGTAACACTTTCTTTTGGTTTATAATATTTACTATGAACCAACAAGTCTTTCAAATTCCGTCCCCTTTGAAATGTAAACCTTAGTTCCATTTGTGAAAGTGATGGAACTTCTTTTTTCACCTGTTTCCAATACCCTCTTATTAAATCAGAAGACAGAAGTCTCTTCATTACCAGCAGCACAAGAACTTTGTACTCAATTAGAGAAATTAATTTTTAAAGAAACTGCCATTTTCTACAATATTAATAGTCTCCAGAGATATCAAGAGTTACAAATTACACCACGAGGTCTTCGAGCAGTAAAAAGTCCTTCCACTCCATTTGAATTATCAGAAGAACAAGAAATAAAATTTCAGGAGAGGTGGATAGCGGCAGCACATCGCTGCAGTACTGAGTGGGTGTCAATATTAATAGAAAGGGACAGTTTAAAAAGAAACAAATTAGTGGGAGAAACTAAGAAGTTATGTGAAGAAATAACTAAAATGACATCAAATTCCGCATTAGAATCTTTTTTTGGGTAACATCAATGATCAATTATCATCATATGAAAAAGATTTAATTAATCGGAAGAAGAATAAACTTCAAAGGTATCTTAGAGACTATGAACGGAAAAAAGCCTTTGTGCTTTTATCCAGTCAACAACCTAAACTACGAAACTTCAGTTTCCAAATAGAAAAGAACACATCCGGGCAGTATAAGAACCAAAGTTTTCTATCAGGTGAGAGCGGGGCGTCTTCAATGGAGGAAGAAGAAGTAGGAGATCAAGAATATCCAGATTTACCTAGACCCAATAATGCTGAGTCTTTTCGGAAAACATTTCGAGGCTCCAATGTTCAAAATAATGGAACAAGGAAACGTACCTGGCAAGGACAGGACAATTACAGAGACCCGGGACAGGGCCGTTATAAACGAAGCAAATGGACAAACTAACCAGGTAGAAAGCATTAATGCAGTTCAGTATGTTGTAAATCTGTCTGATTATGTATTTGATGAAATAGAAATGTCGGTTTTACAGAAAGGTTTAAAATTTATACCGACAGTTTTACCTAGATTGTATGAAGTAAAAGGCGAAGTGTTTAAACTAGTACGCAAAATGCATTTAAAAATTATTTTTATAATTATGAATGCCAAAATGACAATGTTCCAGAAATGGAAACAGATTCAAGTAAAGATGATAGTTTTTATTCCTGTGATTCTTGGACAGAAAGTAACGCATATAGTCTGTTTGATACATCTAATATATTAGTGAAAGCGCTTTTATGCCTCCATTCAAAAATGTTTATATATAGCGTTTTTATAATGCTTTCAGTCTAATATTAGAAAAGGAAATAGATGATTTTGAAAGCATGGGGAAAAAATATAATCTGACTAAATTAGAATGGATGAAATTGAAACAGATGAGTACAAATGATAGAATAGTATTTAAACCATCAGATAAGGGGGGCAAATTGGTGGTGATGAATTCTTTGGATTATTACAAAATGTGCATGCAACATTTAAGTGATGAGATCATATATAGTAAAGTGAATGAAAGTGCTTTAATTCAAGCATGGTATGATTTTCAGATGTTATTAAAGAAGGGGGTCAGATTACATTATTTTACAGTCAATTATTTAACAAATAAATTTACAGTTAAAGAGAATATTGTAGCTAGATTTTTTTGTTCCCAAAATTCATAAAAACCTGTCACAACCCCCAGGACATCCTATAGTTTCAGCAACAGGTTATTTTACACATAATCTGAGCTGCTTTTTACATGAATTTTTATTAAAGGAAGTACTGAAGTTGCCATCTTATATAAAAGATTCCTATGATTTCTTGAAAAAAATAGAACGAATTGTCTGGACGGAGGATATGTATTTTGTAACAGTAGATGTGGTTAGTTTATATACAAATATACAACACTGTTATGGCTTAGAAGCAATACAATATTTTCTAGGTGACAATCCTAGAACTCACTATATTAAAGAATTAATACATTTCTGTCTAACAAACAATATTTTTGAATTTGAAGGAAAGCTTATATAAACAGAACATAGGCACAGCAATGGGGGCAGCTTTTGCCCCTGTGTATGCAAATTTGTTTATGGGGTTAGTGGAGAATGGACATGTATATAGAAGTATATTTTACAGAAATCATGTTATTAAATATTTCAGATTTATAGACGATCTAATATTTGTATGTCAAGGGGGAAGTGACAAGGTATTGGAATTTTTACAATATCTTAATAAAAATAAATATGAAATTCAATTTGATGGAGCACAGATAGGTCCAGAGGTAAATTTTTTAGATATTATCTTAAAAGGAAGAGTAAGAAAAAAGATTAAAACTAGCATACATAGAAAATGTAATCAAGTTAATTGGATGTTGCATGCTAGTAGTTGTCATCCAAACCATACTTTAGCATCCATTCCTTATGGAGAACTGTTAAGGATAAAAAGATTATGTAGTGATAGAAATGAAGCACGGAATGAGGCTAAAAAAACTGTAGCTTTGTTTGTAAGTAGAGGGTACAAACAAGATGAAGTGTTAAAAAGCTATGCCAGAATTTATGATAGTGTAGAGGTAAGGACTCAAAAAACATACAGTGAAAATACAGGAAGCTATAAAAATACAAATGAAATATCAATAAACAATTGTTTGTTTTTTGTTTCTAAATATACCCTTTTTCAGGTAGGTTTAATGAATTAATAAGAGGGTATTGGAAACAGGTGAAAAAAGAGGTTCCATCACTTTCGCAAATGGAACTAAGGTTTTCATTTCAAAGAGGACGGAATTTGAAAGACTTTTTGGTTCATAGTAAATATTATAAACCAAAAGAAAGAGTTACCAAGAGTCTGACAAAATTAGGAACCTTTCCTTGTGGAAAGTGTTCCATCTGTCAACATATAACAATAACTTTTGAGAAAATAAAAGGAAAAAAATTTGAGACTCAAGGGACTTTTACATGCACAAGTAAAGGAATCATTTATGCTATAGGATGTCCGTGCAATAAATATTATATAGGTGAAACTAAAAGAAGCTTAAGTGAAAGAATAAAGGAACATATCAGGGATATTAAGAAAAATAAAATTATAAGTCCCATAGCAGAACATTTTAATAAAGTACATCTAGGTGATATTAAGAATTTAAAAGTAACAGTTTTAGAGCAGGTTGTACAGCAATTCGGAAATGTAGAAATGTTAAAACATTTACTTAGGAAAAAGGAATCTATTTTTATCATCAAATGCAATACTTTACAGCCTAATGGTTTGAATAAAGAATGTAATTGGCAAAGTTTTGTTCAATGATGTTTTAACCTTAAGAAAAATTTATTTGAATTTTAATTAATTGAATGTAATTAGTTAATTGAAGGTAGTTTTGTGGAGATGTTAACATATAAAGGGAGATTTTAGAAGAAAAGAATTTTACTCTGTAAAGGCTGATTGTGGCCGAGGCGCTAAGAGAATTTATTTTGGAATAAAAAAACATTTGGTGAACAGAAGAACAAGATATTACTGGTCTTTTTTTCGGTTCAATGGTTATAAGGAATTGTTCTTGTGGCTTTTATATTACTCAATGTTCTTTTTAGTTCCAAAAAAGTCAAGGGACTGGAGGCCTATTCTGGATCTCAGCAGACAAAACAAGTCTGTCAAGAAATCGAGCCAGATGGTAACACTGCAGTCAGTACTCCCCTTTTTGGGAAAAGACAATTGGATGTGCTAGATAGACCTCCAGGATGCATACTACCATATAAAGATGGACAGGCGATCCCGGTGTCACTTATGCTTTCAGCTGGGAGACCATCATTGCCAGTTCCAAGATCTGCCCTTTGGTCTCACTATAGCCCCCAGAGTGTTCACTAAATGTATGGCAGTCATGGTTCACCTGAGGCGTCTGGGATTCCGGCTGTATCCGTACTTGGACAGCTGGCTCCTAACCGCTACCACGGAGCATCTACTCATTAGGGCAAGAGACACCACCATCCAACTTTGCTCTCAACTAGGCATTATGATAAATTTCAAAAAGTCTGCCTTGTTACCATCACAGCTTATTGTTTTTATAGGAGCAGACAAACAAGAGAGATGATAGCCAAACTTTCTCCTGACAGGATTCAAACTCTACGTCGACAAGTAGAAAGCCTATTGACAAAGAGGAAAGTGCAAACAAAAGTGGTTCTACAGGTTTTGGGTATCATGGCGGCACCAATAACCTTAGTACCTCTTGCACGTCTACACATGAGAGTGCTACAGTGGTTGCTTTTCACCCAGTGGTCCATGCAGGAGCTGCCTATGTCCCACAAGATTATTTTAATGGAATCCTGCAAAAAGGATCTATGCTGGTGGCTTCATTCTACTCAGGTGGTTCTGGGAAGACCATTCATTCCCCTTCAACCAATAGCTACAGTGACCATGGACGGTTCCCAGATAGGGTGGGGGGGGGCATTATCTGGGGAAGACTGTCCAAGGAATTTGACAGGACAACAAGAAACACTCACATATCAATGTCCTAGAGATGAGAGCAGTGCTGTTGGCATTGCAAGCATTCCACAACTCCCTTCCACTAGGAATGATTGCAATCCAGACAGACAGTAGGTCAGTTGTGTGGTACATAAACAAGTAAGGAGGAACCAGATTTTACCACCTATGTCAAGAGGCTCAAAGAGCATGGCAGTGGGCAATCTCTTCCCAACTCTTTCTTTTAGCACCGCATATCCCGGGGAAATCCAACGTGATAGTAGACAAACTCAGCAGAGCTGTTCTTATGCCTCATGAGTGGTCCCTGAAACAGAAAGTTGCAGAACAGATTTTCCACAAGTAGGGCCAGCCTTGCTGTGACCTTTTCTCCATGTCCATGAATGCCAGATGCAGCAGCTACTTTGCCCTAATCCCCCCTCTGGGTTAGTCACCAAGGGATGCACTTGTACACGATTGGCCCCTGGACCTCCTTTACGTCTTCCCTCCTTTTCCCTTGATCCTCAAAGTCCTCCAGAAAGCCAATATGCTGGGAACAAGTTGATACTTGTTGCCCTGTACTAGCCTTGTGAAATGTGGTTCCCCTTCTTATGGCCCCATCTAAAAGAGGATCTGTGGATTCTGGACCCAGTTCCCGACCTCCTGACACATCTGTTGGGAATACTCCATCCCTTGATAAAACCCCTCAAACTGACAGCTTGGCTGCTCCACTTCCACTCCTAGCCAGGCTTCTGGATATTTCTCCCGCTGCGAGACATATTCTGATCTCATCCCATAAGACAATAACTAGAAAGCTTTATGCATGCAAATGGAAAAGGTTTTCATGTTGGGCTATAACAGTCTCATTGACCTGTTCACGGCCCCTGTGACTGCTATTTTAGACTTCTTAGCAAAACATTTCAATGAAGGTGCAGCAGCGGCTACTATACGAGTTCAATTGGCTGCTATATCTAATTTCCATATTAGAGAGATAGGATTCAAAATTATGTCCCATACACTGTATAAGGCCTTTTTGAGAGGTACATTTTGTTAAGGCCATCACCTTGGGACCTTAATTAAGTTTTGTCTACTCTAATCCTTCCACCATATGAACCAGCTTCATCTTGTCATCTGAAATTCCTAACCTGGAAAACAGTATTTTTGGTAGCCATCACATCAGCTAGGCGGGTATCAGAACTCCAAGCATTGTCTATACGCTCACCGTACTTGAGTTTCCCTGAAAACTAGTTCGGTATTCTTACTCAAAGTTTGTTCTGAGACGAACCTCAGTCAGTCTGTTGATCTCCCTGTTTTCTTCCCAAATTATGTTAAAAAGGCAGAATATAAACTACATCAACTGGATGTACACAGGCAATTACGTTTCTACCTGGACAGATCAACTGTTTGTTTTCTTTTCGGATAAAAAGAAGGGCACCCCAATATCAAAAGTCACTCTGTTAAAGTGGCCTACTGATACCATTACCTATGCATACATTTCCCATAGTAGACAATTACCTGGGAAAATAAAAGGTCACTCAACAAGAGCCATCGCAATCTCAGCTGCTTTTCAGGCTAGGCTACCTATGGATTCAATTTGTGCTGCAGCGACGTGGGTTAAACATCATACCTTCATCACTCATTACAAAGTAAACTTGGCCTCCCAGAACAGGGCCTCTTTTGGATCCACTGTTCTGAGAAGTTTGTTTTCCTAAACCACCCAAGAAGAAAGGTGCTGGGGACGCTGTCCCAACCAGCAAGAATGAAGGCGAGATAGGACATCATAACATAAAGAATTTATGTACTCACCATAATGTTCCATGTTTGTTGTCCATCTTGCCTTCATTCTTGCGTGCCACCCTCTTTCCCCTAATCTTCGCTCCTGGAGGATCTTTGCTGGATTTGGAACTCATGTTCTCTGATTCCCTTCTTAGTCCTAAGGAACATATGTGTTTGTATGTACTATTGTATGTGTATTACTGTTAACTTTGTTTAGTTTTTTGCAAACAAGATCTGGGTAATCTCCCTAAGCATGATGGGATAGGGTTTTTTGCCTCGAGCCAATAGAAGCTCTCGAGCTTTAGTATAGGCCGAGTCGGAACCGATACTCGGTTCTGAACCCAGTTAGCAAGAATGAAGATGAGATGGACAACAAACATGGAACGTTATGGTGAGTACATAACTTCTTTTTTTTCTGAACTTCACGCATATTATCCAGATACTCCCTTATTTTCTCTTTAGCACTCTGCATTTGCTGCTCCTCGTGTTCCATGAGATTCCCCTTATTCTGCAATATTTTAACCTTTGTCAGCCCCTGTAAGTAATTTGTATTACTTCTTAACCAAATCTCTTTCAATTTCACCCTATTTTAAACTCCATTTTTATTTTATCCCAGCTACTACCAATAACTTCTATCTTCCCTAATAACTTTTAAATAATTTCTACTACCCATTTCTTCAAGTCCTCCCTTTAACAGGTAGGTGGGAAGGCACTAGTGTCTTATTTTTATTTCATTACTCTGCATTTTTATCTTTGTTTTTATTGGTGCAGGATCAGAAATATTTATCGGATGCTTGTCAAAGATTTCAGTTAAATGCACATGTTCCTGTGAAATATAATTTATTTCTGGTCTATCCCAATTGTTGTACATTGGGGAATAATATGTAACTTCTATCCAAGTTCTCACTACTGAATTCACATCTTCCATACCAAATATTTTCATACATTTTTTCAGAAATCTAACTTCTTTTGTTATATTGTCCCTTTTAGGTCCCTCAATACATCCTCACTATTGCAAATCAAATTCCATTCCCCATCTATAAATAATATTTCCTGCTGAAAGCTGATTATTTCTCCTAAAATTTTCTTAAACTCCACAAGACCAGTTTTTGGTAGAATAGAAATACATCCTCCTCCCTTGTCAGTAGCCCCTTACTACCACAAATCTTACCATTTTTGTCTTTTTTTTCATCATCTGTCACTATTGGAGTCCCTTTAGCAATTAATATAATTACTCACCATCATCTATCACTATTGGAGTTCCTATAGCAATTAGTATAATTAATCCGTGGTAGTGGTGCTGCGGTAGCATTGTCGCCTCACAGTAAGACGCTTTCCAGTTCGATTCTCAGCTAGAGCGTCTTCTGCGTGGAGACGTGTGTGAATGGGCGTACCTTCATTGAAGGTTGTGCATCAGGGCTGGCAACTCGGCACGTAAAAATCAACTGCCAATCATTAGCGGACCGGAGTTCCGCTGTGGCGACCCCTAACCAGGAAAAGCCGAAAGACACAACAACTCACCTTTTCCTCTGTCCCTGATATTCTGCTGAATGTCCATTCTGAAATCTTCTCTGTCAAATTCATTTGCTCATTTCTTTCCAGGCATGTCTCCTACATTTGCAGTCTGAATTTCTTAATATAATTCAGTACTCTTTCCTTTTATTTATATCTGTAAGGCCATTTCCATTCCAAAATAATATGGGCAGCATAGCCATCATGATAAAAAGCTATTGTTCCCACCTATTACAAATGACAGTTTTGTTGAATGTGTATTTTCAACATTTGTGTTACATGCATATACTAATATTTGTCAGGCTGATCTTTTGTACAGCTGTTTCTTCTCATCTCCATTTGAACCTATGTCGCATTTACTATTAACTTGGAACAAACACACAAAATTATGTACATCTTCAAAACATGAAGTTTAACCCTCCAGAGGGGAATAATTGCCCTAAACTGACAGCTGCAGCTACAGGTATTATCTAACCTAAAATTAAAGTTACCCATGCTAAAATACATGCTACAGACTGTGCTTCCACTTACACTGATTTGCTGTCTTTTTTCTTATCTTTCTTTCCCTTCCGTCTGTGAAAAACAGCTTGTATGCTTTCATAAAAAGTTAACTTTTAGTCCTAAGAAAAAGTGCAGTGGTTATCTTTAAATAAAACTAAACTGTATACTGTTCTATTAACTGCATTAGTACCTTTAAATTTTGCATTTCCCTCAGCAAAGAATACTCGGAATTCTCAAGATCAATTCCTTGACCCTGCAGACATGGTAATGTACTCAAGCAATGAGTTTTTGTAAATTTTACTCAGAAAAGAATGCTCAGCTGCCTTCAGCTGCTGACATCTCAACCCCTTTGGAAAACGAACAAGCTAATATCTTTGTGCTTGTACAAAACTTAGTATTTTCATGGCTTTCATCATTTTGTCTTATTTTGAAAACCTTCATGCTTATAAAAACACCTGTTTACAACTTAAGGCAAAGGTAGTAATCTAGACATTCACACTTGTAAAATAAAAATGGAAAATATCCTAATAGTACATATAATATAATCAATGCACTTTTACACCCCACACCCACCCCGGCAGCCCAAGATCACAGCATATGAACATTAAAGGTACAATGTCAAGTAGTTCAGTGAAAAAAATAAGTTTGAAATTATGGGAGCTGAATAAGAGGTAACAACCTCCATAGCAGCCTTAATACTTTGCCCAGCTTTTATTACTTTAAGCATATATTTCTTACAACTAAAAAAGTACTTGTTTACTTTAATATTTGTAACACATACAAGAGTCATTGAAAATATTTCCCCACATTAAAAATACCCATGACTACCCACTACACAAAACTGTTTTACTGTAAACATGCAGTTTATATCATGAAATGTTTTATACAAATACTAAAAGAACAAAAATTGTTGTACTTCGTTTTCTACCTTTTAGTATTCTTCTAAACATTAATGATATAAAGTGGGAATATGCTTTACAGTCCACCCACAAGTTTAACATAGTCAGCAAAAGTCCAGTGTTTTTCAGCCACTTTTTCTTGCAAAACCATATTTCACAAATGTGATAAGATGCTTTATAGACCTCCATTTATTTACCAATTTCAAAGTTGCTGTTCTTTTTCTTGTTCATCTCCATGTCCCAACACCTGACTTTAGTTCAAGTCCAAGGTACTGCTGATTCTTCTTGTCAACTCCTTTACTTTTTTCTCTCACATTTTCCTTTGGAACACTGGAAAAGGTTTCACTGCCAAAAATCTATGAACCTTACCTTAAAAAAAATGAGAAGTAGAGTCCTCTTTTGCTTGTTGACTCACTTTTTGTTCAATAAACATTTTATTTCCTCCTTAGCCTGTTCTACATCAAAAATTACTTTGATCCTCCAGAAAAAAAAAACGCTTTGGAGACAGCTGGATACCTTCGCTTACATCCTGCCTCTCAACATCCCCTGATTGCTGGGATAAATTTGCTTCTGTTCTTCCTAGTGTCTGGTGAATAATCATTTTCTACAAACACTCAGCTGTCATCAGTTTTAATAATTTGTCTTTCTGCCACAGTTTTGTCAGGATCAACTCTTTCTGCTGGTATGATTGCATCTTTACTAATGTAAGTCTTGGCTGCTTTCTCATGACCAGCTTTGGCACATGCACTCAATGTACCCTTTCAGTTAACTAATTTTTCTGTGGAACACCAGTCCGGTTTTTATTTGTGCTTTTATAAAATTGATGCAGTTTGTTCCTTCCATTTTCTCTGGTACTGCAGAAAATCTCAGGTTTGCTCTGAGTGCTCTGTCTTCTAACTTTACCATTTTTTAAAACTGTTCATCTTGAGAAACCTCATATTCAGCCAACTTTTTCTTTTTCATACTAACATTTTTGCAGTTTTATCAGTTCACCTGAATGGCTAGTTAAAGCTTCTTCTATTTTTCCAGCCTTTTTGTTTGAATTGCTATATTTCTTCAATGTTTCATGTATTTTAATCACCTCTGAGTAGCTGAAGTTATGCTGTTGATACGTGTGCAACCATCTTGGAAGGAGAAGTAGATTAGAATTTTAAGATGAGTGTTAGTGAAGGACTGTTGGGTGATATCCTGTAATTTAGTTATGGATGAGGCTGAACAGATGAGGATGGAACCATCTGCATATCACACAAGGGAGCCAGTTTAGTAGCCGTATGAATTTATTTAATAAGATGTTAAAAAACTGAGGGCCCAATATTGTTCTTTGAGGATCGGATCCCTGACAGAAACAAGTTAAAATTTTGAGTGATCCTATTGCCATTTTACTGATTGCTTCTGACTGGGTGGATAGCTGTGAAATCAGGAAAAGGAGGAGAGTGAAAGTCTTAGGTTAGCAAGGTTGAAAAAGATGCTTTTGGTGGGAGGCAGTATCAAAGGCTTTCGATAGGTAATGGAAGAGTGAAGAAACAAGGTTGCCCTCATTTCTTTTTTGATTAACTGTGCTAGTGAAATTAAGGAGAGCTGTCATGGTACTGTGTTTGGAATTGAGCCCATGTTTGATTTTAAAAGAAATGATGTGATATCTCTGTGTCTATAATTTGTTAACTCAGTTGATGCACCTCCTTTATGACATGGTATTAATTAAAATTTTTTCCAGGTGGATGGGACATTCTTTTCAATAATTTGCTGGTTAATCAAAATGGAGACTGGGAAAGCTAATACAAATAGAGCAATATTTAAGAATTCATTTGGAAGTTTGTCAGCATCTGTGGTCGCTGGTTTTAGCTTGGATAGAAACCTTATTTTTGATGTAGACACAGGGTGAAAAGAAAAGGACCGATTGTGGTTTGATAAATTAGTGAGAAGTGAGAGGTTTCTGGCCCAGAAATTGTAGGTTATTGTCCATTTGGGCAATTTTTCCATTTCTTCAACTCTCTGGTTTAAAAGCCCGCTTTTGCGCTTGTTTCCCACCTTTCCTGTAACTAGTCTAGTCCAGATACAGATTTGCTGTACCTAGGACTGTTTGTAAGCTTCTGAGCCCCCCAAGCCTTTCTGTGTTGGAGGGAAGCATTCTATCTTATCAGTGAGAATGGTAAGCACTATGTAGCCTATCTACCACAAGATCCAGGTACAGATTTCTTAGTTTTAGCACTTGAATTTGCTTATTCATGCTCAGCACTTGTTCAGAACTTGTTAGCACCAAATAAGCTACAGCATTCAACCTTCGTCTTTACCCAGATGAAAACAGTTTTAGTACTTACTTTCCTCTCTTGTTTAGAGAAAAATAGCTCTTATACTCACTTTCCTCACTTGTCTAGAGGAAAGTATTTTATTCAGGCATGTCCAAGGGTCAGCTCCCAGTGTTCTCTCCTGTCTTTCTCATGAATTGGGGCATCTTGGGGCAATGTAGCAGTTGCCTCATGTACACAGACATCCCTCTCCTCCTACCACCCAGCACCACAACCTGTGAGAAATGCACTTATGTAGCCAAACTGGAGGTAAATCTCTTTCCAACCAAGACTGAACTTGACAGTCAAGAGGAGAAGGTAAACACTTACACCATACCACACTCACCACATAGTCCCACTAAACTTACACCACCAAATTCCACGCATAGAAACACAAAAACATTCGTGGACGCTCTCAATAATAATCTGCTCAAGCAACAGAGACCTGCAAAGCAGAAACGCAAACAACCTCCACCCCCCAACACAACCCAAATGATACATAGCCCACAGACTCAGTGTGCCAATAAACCACAGCCCATAAGGCAAAACAACGTACCCAACACACTAGTCATAGGTGACTCTATAGTCAGGCACACTGATATCCCACTCACCAGGCTAAACAAGGAGAAGGTTACTGTCAGCTGTCTGTCGGGTGCCAGGATCCGCCACATAACCCACGCACTCCGGTGACTCCACAACAAGTACATATATGACTCTGTCATTGTCCTTGTTGGTGTGAACAACCTGAGACATACCTCCCTGGACTACATGAAAAGAGACATGGAAGAGCTCTCAGATCTTGTAGCCCAGGCAGGTATGACCCTAGCCATGAGTAGCATCCTGCCATCGTGCAGAATGATACCGCAGTGCAAAGACAAAATGATTGACTTCAACAATTACCTAAGCTTTTGGTGTCATTCTAAGGGGATCCAGTATCTGTCTGCCTGGGACGACATGGTCGACAGACCACGATGCTTTGCCAGAGATGGCCTGCACCTGTCACCCCTGGGATTTCCGATACTAATGGTCTTCCCGCCTCTATAGTCCCTTTTTTAGGCAAGGTTCAAATGACAAATTCACCACTGTAACAGGAACATGCAAGCAAAAACTGAGGGTCTAAATCTCACTCGAGGCACTCCATAAAATGGAGAACATCGATATCTGTGCAGTGACTGAGACCTGGTTCAAGGCTCTTGAGAGCACCCCTGCATTACCAGGCTATAACTCATACCACACTGTCCGGCCATCTAACCTGGACCGAAACACTAAAGGCGGAGGCATGTCCATATTCGTTAAGGATATCCACACCTCCAGGCTAGTTGCACAGCATAATGTATCCGAGGTTATCCAAGTGCAACTAACTCTGGGCAAAACTGCAATCCAAATTGTAGCTTGCTCCAGATACCCCATCATGCCCCAGGATTTCCATTCCTCTTTTCTTGATGTACTGGAAAATATTAGGGTTCAAGCAAACACCCTAATAATGGGCGATTTCAACTACCCCACCATTAACTGGAAAAACTACTCATGTACCAACTCCTTTGCTCAACGCTTTCTCGAATTCATAAATTCCAATGCCCTGGGTCAACTTATCCACACCCCCACCAGGGACAACAATATCCTAGACCTAGTCATTACCAACATGAGTGACCGGTGTTCCACACCTGAAGTCAACGGGTCTTTATCAGTCCGTCAAAACTGTGAAGTTCGAACACTGATTATCGTGAAGCTGCGGAACACCGAATTCTTTCCCAGGGAAAGAATTCAGTGGGCCATTTCTGTGGCTTCGCTATTATCAGGACTGTGGTGGGAAGTTACGGGTCGGGTTCAGGTAAGTGTGCGATTGTGTGGACGTTAGGGTTAAGGTGCAAGTTAGGTGAGTTAGGGTTGGGGCGCGGGTGAGGTGGTTGTGTGATAGTGACAGACTTTAGGGTTAGGGCGGGATAGGTAAGTTAGGGTTAGGGTGCGGGGCAGGTGAGTGTGCGATAGTGATGGACCTTAGGGTTAGGGTTTGGGTTAAGGTAAGTGGATAGGTAGTGGTGTATGTACAGTTTAGTGTAGGGTTAGATGTAGGATTTTAAGTGTATGTGTGCAGATTTGGTGTGCTTGTGTTGTGTGTGTGTTTCTTGGAACAGCGATTGTTTTCCCTGGGAAAAAAATCGCTGTTCTAAGACTTCGATGTTTGTGCAATTCGTGGTTAGAAGTTCGAACATATGGTGTTCGAACTTCAGCCATTTCAGTGAACTGATATAGACCCAAGTCAACTCCTCGTTGGTCAGATCCAACCATAAGCAAATCACCCTAGCTATCCGCATCCCGCCCCCACCCACCATTAAGGAAACCATGGTAAAAAATTTCTCCAAAGCCAACTTCATGCTTCTTAAGACAGAAGTGGCGAACTTCATGACCCCCATGCAGATGGACAATACAGTTACGACTGCTGACTCCTAAACAAATACACTCTATAAGCACTTACACGAGTGCATGGATCGTGCTATCCCAAACAGAACCAAGATGCTATCCTCCAAACAAAGGAAGCCAATCTGGTGGTCCCCTCCCATAAACAAAACTCTACAACAGAAGGAAGAAACTTGCAAAAGAGTAAAATCACATGAGTGGAGGAGCTCCCTTGTCAGCCTCAGTAAGAAGCTGAGATCCCTTATAAGATCCTCCAAAGCTAGCTACGAAAACAAAATTGCCACTGATTCTAAGGGCAGCCACGAAGCATTCTCAAGCTTTGTCAAGAATCTCAATGGCAACACCAAGATCTACTCTGAGTTACAGCACAACGGCTTGAAAATTACAGAACCAACTGATATTGCCAACATCCTGGCAGATAGGTTCAGTGCTAACTTTACCCCCCTCTCACCCCCTAAAGGGCCCATATCTATACAGGAAGAATGCAGAGTCCCTGTAATCACATCTGTGTAGGTAAAAGCTGCACTCTCCAAAACCAAAAACACAGGCTGCGTTTTACACGAACTTCAGAACGAACTGGCTCCCCACCTAAGCAGCATGTTCAGCCATAGTCTCACGTCAGGCTTTGTGCCCACTGAACGGCGCACAGCAACAGTTATCCCACTCCACAAAGGAGGAGCTACCACTGATCCTGGGAACTAATCGCACTATTAGCCTGATGAGCCTGGTGTGCAAGGCCATGGAACGTATCATAATGGAACTCATAAACAAAGACATTGGTAACCTCCAAACTCTGGACCCCACCCAGTTCGAGTTTGTGAAACGCAGATCATGCCTTCTGAACCTGATCGACTTCTTTGAGGCAGTCAGCAAAGCCATAGACGAGGGTAAGATGGGTTCACACAGCCTGTCTTGACCTTGCCAAGGCTTTCGACACCATCCCCCATTCTGGAATTATAGCTAAACTCACTAAACTAGGTATAAATCCCTACATCACAAGATGGGTTGCCAACTGGCTCACTGACAGAACACACACTGTAAAAGTTGCAGACTCCAAATCTGACTTCAAACCACCTCTCCTGTTTGGTATCTACTTTTCTGAAGTACAGGCTAACACAGAAGCCCTCTGGGTAATGAAGTTCGCTTATGACTGCAAACTAGGAGCCATAGTCGAGTCCCCAAATGATGTGGACATCCTACAGAAGGGCCTCACTGAGACAGATGCCTGGTGTCAGAGGCATGGCCTCAAGTTCAATGCCAAAAAGTGCAGTGTCATCCCCTTTGGTAAAAACTCTGTACCCATGAACTACCACATAAACAGCAGTCTACTTAACACCGAATGTGTGATGAGACCTTGGGACCCAGGTGGACAGTAGTCTCTCCTTTGATAATCACATTGCCACAGTAGTCAGGAAATCCTTCTATGTGGCACACCTCATCACAAAAGGATTCTCATCCAGGAAAAAAGAGGTCATCGTTCCCCTCTATTCTGCACTCATTAGACCCATTATAGAGTACTATGCCCCTTTTGGAATGTACCCCACAAGACATCTGCAGCAGCTGGAAAGGCCACAGAAGTACCTCACAAAGAGAGCTACTGGCCTCAAACAGATGCCCTACACTGACCGTCTCAAAAAACTCGAGCTTTACTCTGTAGCATATCGCTTACTCCGAGGACATCTCTGCCTAACATATAAAGCTATGTTAAACCTAGAGCTGTTGGACATGCTACACCTAAAGAAATCCCAGTCCCTCCGAGCTACACGCACTAGGGACCTAAACCTTGTCACTACAATAAACAGGATATGCTCGAGGGATAGATTCCTGTCCCAGAGACTTCCTATACTCTGGAACAAGGTATCCATCTATGTCAAGCAAAGTTCCTCATTAGCACTCTTCAAGAAGAATCTTGATGAGTGGATGGGAAATAGGAAATACACCCCGGGGATCACTTCTGTGGCTCTGCTCAACAGGGGCACAGGAAATTAACTTTCTTGAGTGGCGTAAGCCAGGGAACCTTGTTGGCTAGGTTTACTTAGGCCCTTGGGCCGATAGCCTAGTACCTACCTGTGAACCTATGACTAGGCTTATCGTCGAACGGGGAGAGTATTGTCTGGATGAAATGATCATTGAATTGAGTAGCTATGGAATCCTTTTCATTAGTAGTAGGACATGATGTGGTAGTTTCCCCCAGGAGTATTTGTTTATTTATGGATGACCAAGACTGAGACGTTTGCAGCTTAGTGCTTCAGTTGACAGTGGTTATTCCACTCATTTTCTGTTTAATGAATCTATATATGATCTGAGGAATCCATTAAGCTGATCTCCTTGTTCAGGTACTTGTTTTAGTATCTCTTTGTGAAGACACCATTTCAGAATTGTCTGAGTATGCATGTTCTTAAAACATTTCAATGTATTTTAAATGCTAATCTTCCTTAAGACTTGACCCATTTGTTCAGGATTTGGGAACTTATGTGGACAGTGACCTAGCCTTTGACCAACATTGTATGTCCATTGTTGCAAGAAAGCCCTTCTATATTGGATAGCTTCTAAACAAATGGGTTGTGCCTAGATCTAGGGATGTCAGTGTCTCCCTTTACTCAGCCCTCATTAGGCCAATCATTGAATATAATGCCCCCTTTGGCGTGCATCTGTCCAGATGCATGTAACAACTGGAACTCCCACAGAGATACCTTACAAAAAGGATTCAAGGCCTAAACAACATGTCCTACATGGACTAACTGTAAGCGTCATCTGACCCATTACTGATAGATTTACTGAAATCAGCAAGCCAACTGGCATCAGAAGTATTTGGCCTAGGGATCTAAACTTCTCCTGCAACATCAATAGAATGGTTTGGTCACCAGGTTTATCTTGCACAGGATACCACTGCTCTGGAATAGACTCCCTATCCACATAAAACAAAGTTCACTCCTGTCCATATTCAAGCACAACTTAGAGCTATGGATGAGAAACATAACATTTGCCCCAGGACTGCCCCTTCTACTACTAATGGACAGAGGCAGCTCCTAATTTTGTGGGTCCCTTTAAATTATCTATGGTATGATCCCAGTTATTCACATCAGAGGTAATATATAAATGTTAAGTTGTCAATCTCGCCTTCATTGTTTTGATGGGGGATGGGTTCCCGCCGATCCTCACTTTGCTCGGCTCTCTGCTCACTTTTTACCACCGACTTTATAGCCAGCGAGCAGCCCCATATCCCCATGATGCAAAGTGATGCAGTGCCCCAGAGCTTGCGATGCCCTGGTGATCCCTCCTTTTACCAGCTCCAGTATATTGTTATTTATTTACACTTTTTTAAAAAAACTTAAATTATTAGTTTTTAGTTTAATTTAAATTGTTTTGACAGAAACTGACAGAAACTTTCCTGTCTCCTCTAAACTTTTAGATCGACCCATCCCCCATCCCATCCCCTGTTAGTGTGTGTGTGTGTGTAGATACCTTTTGGTTTGGTATATTTTATTTCTTGGACTGGTGTGTTGTGTGTGTGTTCTAAAGATGTACAAAGAGGGTTCTAAAGAAGAGTGTGACTCTAATGAAAGAAGATGGCACCGTGCTGTCAGGACTTCAACTGCCTGCACTGTCTCTACCCTTTCTCCTCTGCTCTGTCTTCATTTCCATTGCAGGACTCCTGTGCTATATGTCATTCTTTTAATAAACTATTTGAAGAAAAATCTACTAATTTTGAGGGGCCCTCGGCAAGGATCTAGCCCTCTAGCTGTCTAAAAGGCCCGGGCTTGTTCCCAAGCCTTCCAAGGCCCCCACTATTGTGCCAGGCCTGTAGCCTCTCTGGAGCGGCTAGCTGTTGTCGGCTGGTTCGCCATCGGCTGCTCCGGTGCCGTTGGTTCGATCACTACTGTCGGGGTGACCATCGTCTACCGCCGGTGGGATCAGGCATCGCGGATCATGGCTCCCGAATCCGCATCGGCATTTGCGGCTCGAGTGTCGCCTTCGGCCGGCTGAGCCATACATCTGGGGCTGCTGTCTGTGTCGCATAATGTGTCGCCCGACAGTTCAGAGTATGGTTCTCTTCCTCCGAGAGTTCCTTGAGGAAGAGGTCTAGCGGTCCTCTGGGTGGAAGGGACACTTTCGGCTTTCAGCCTCCTCCTCCTTTCTGGCGCCAGGTCATCCGGTCAAGGTCATCCACCATTCTGACCATGACGGACCAGCAGGTCACAGAGACTACAAGTAGACTGCTAGAGTCCAATGCTACAGTTTCCTAAAGTCTGCACACGTCTCAGCAGTCGTCATAGTCTTCCAGTTCCCACTCCTTCTGACTCGTTTGGAGTTTTGAGTTTGGCTCTGGAGTGCCATTGCTGAGGAGTCTTTAGAACCTGAGGGCAGATTTTCTCTCTTCTCTCTCCTCTCTCTCTAGACCCTCCTTAGCCCTGGTCTTCCTTCGGGGTCTCCTCCGAGTCCGGGGGGAGGTGGCTTCGAGGGGTGTCCTGGCGGCCCCTTGGAGCCCCGGCTTGGTGAGAGTTGGCGACCGGCCTTTCCGGAGTTCCCTGGGTGGACCTGAGCCGGAGCCTGGAGCCTTCTGGACCCTGGGTTGAGGGGAGCCTTCTCTGTTCTGAGAGGACCTCGGCCTCTGGACTCAGGAGCCGAGGTCTCCCTGCAGCCTCCTGACTCAGGCAGCTCCTGACCAGGAGTCTGCCTGTTGCTCCTCTTCCCCTCATATCCTCACTTTTGAAGCTCCCTCCGCCCAGGATCCTCCCACTCTCCTCTGCCCCCACTCCTGATCCCGGACTGGGGGATCCTCCCTCAAGAGGACTGAGACTGACCTCGTCCCTCACTTCGGATACTGACTTAGATGAGTCAGAGGATCCTAGAAGATCCTCTCCTCTATATACTTCCTTGGATTCAGAGGCGGGAGAATCCCCCTCCTCCAGGGATGTCTTTTGGCACCCACCATCCTCTGAGGAACAGTCAGGGGATACTGGCGCTTTTTTCAAGCCTCTGCCTCTCCTGTGTCTCCCGACTTCCTCCAGGGCTGCACCTTCCTCCTGTTGCTGTGCCTGCTCCTGACCGACCTCCTTATTGTCCTCAGGCCTGAGAAAGCCATTACTGCCCGTAGGTGCAACCCTTTCCTTAGGGTGCCCTCATTTGCCATTACTGCCCGTCGGGTGGTTCCTTCTGCCAGGGAGCATAGATCCTCCATGGTGGACTCCTGGGACCTTTGCCAGAGCTCCCACAAGGACCCTTGGTTACTTAAGCAGACTCCTAATCTGGATGTTTTCTTCAGCTTAACCTTTGCTAAGCTTCCGCTTCCTTTGGCCACTTGATTAAGCTTAAGCTGATAGCTCATGCTCTTTCACCAGATTGCAAAGGATCCTTCTTAGGCTAACCCGGGAAGTTGTGAAAAGATCAGGAATATGCGGAACCTCATACTCTTTGCAAGCTCCTCCAACGGCTTATATCATATACTTTTGAAGGAGTGCGGCTAGACACATATGCTGCTGATGGAGGAGCCGGGCACTTACTCATGTATTTCTTGCTTGCCCCTTTATTTTAGAGCCGCGGACAAACTCTTCTTGTAGCAGGAGCTTGTGCTCCTTCCTCAAGTGAAGGGAAATTCTGACCAGGTGTGTGGCCACTCAACTCTGAAGAAAAATGTTTGACCCTGTCCGCAGAAGGGGCAAAATTCCCGGGTTCATCCAGTTCCGCAACACCCTTCAAAATGTGGTCCCAAAGGACAGAGGGCTGGCAAAATCAGGTTTGCAAACCCCCCTGAGGCAGCGGGGGTCAAAGTCCAACAGACCTAGAGGCAGCAGGAGTGCAGACACAAAACCAGCTAGGAGAGAAGCTCTGACAAGCCCTTCAGCATCCCAGAGAGTCTTCAGTTCGCCTCTCAGAGGTGACAGAGTCGGTTTGTCAACTGTCCCTCCCAGGTTTCAGCTGTTTTCATCTCTCAGACAGAATCCAGATTGTCGATCATCACAACTGGTAGTGGTTCAATCGATCATATCGAGGTTACAAAATCTCCTTTCGAGCCAAAGTCCATTCTCACCCTCAAATTCCCTTCCAGGCTCAGACCCGAGCTCAAGGAAAAAAACAGGAGTGGAAGTCTCAAACAACAGACAAAAACCAACCATCGAATCTTACAACCGACCATTTCTCAAGGACACGGAGGGTGGAGACCTCTTCAATTCTCTGCAGAGACTCAACAAGGACCAATAGAGACTCTCTTCAATGGTCACTTCATGTGAGAAGACTGAAGACACAGACAGGAGGTTCAATCCGATCGGCAGATTCTTGCAGCGCATTTAAACTTCAGGTCAGGCACAGATCTGCAGGAGTAATTCTCTCCGCCGCGTTCAATTCACAGGCAGCTCCAGGAGAGCGACTGGCAGCACCACAGCCCTTTGAGTGTGGCTCCTGCCCTCGCCAGTGCAGACCAACACCACAGCAGTCAGACGCCTCACCTCGAGGTTCTTCTCACATCCTCCACGCACCACCTCCCACGTCCAGGATTCAGACTGTTTCTTGTCACGCTTACTGATTACACACCCTTGCACCACGCCAACTCGCTCAGCGGAAACCCTTGTTCTACACATCAAGACCAACCTGTTTGTCATTTGTCATCATAGATCAAAGAAAAGAAGTCATGTCTATTTGCCCAGCCAGGTCTCGTTCCCAGCCAGTTTCGGTCTCATGGCTTGTCATGTCAGGATCATTCTAGCCAACAGTCCAGTACAGGTCAGACATAGCAGTATCAGTTCTAGGTCCTCATGGCTGCGCCATTACAACTTCCCAGAATGGTCCCCGGCTCTACGCACCTTCTTCAGTGACATTTCTTCCACTCTTCTCTTCAGTGGTGATCCACGCGCCACCAAATTCAGCGACACAGATTTCCAAAAATCATGGTGCTTGGTGGGCCACGATCACTGGTGGGGCATCTGGCAGACATACTTTACCCCCATCTGGTTTGCTTAGCCCCACCACCACATGGGGATTCACCAATGCAGACTCAGCGCAGTATGGCCTGTGGCCAGGGCAACCTCCTCAGCCTGGGGCTCCTTGCCATGAGTGTAGAAGAGATGAGAGCAGTGGCTTCCTATGAGTAAACAGCTCAACCACAGTTCCTGTAGGGCTCAGCGACACTCTTAGCAGTAGGGTCGTTGCAGTCCCTCAGCGACAAAGCTGGTAAAACGTTTTCCTACCAAACAGTTCAGAGCCAGACTGTGGCCTTGGGCTTATCTCCTCTACATGTTTTAGGTAGTGGGCCCTCTCCCTGGGAAACCAACATTTGGCAACCAGCCCCTGAGAAACGCCACATTCTAGTACAGTGGCTATCCCCGCAAGCTATACATTTTCCCACAGGTTTCTCTCTGCCATGCATATTTTTATCCCTACCCCCAAACAGCTCCTGCCCAGCTATTTTCTCTCTTCTTTTTTTCAAGAGTCGGGGTGCAGGACGCTTTCTTTTCTTTCTCTTCCCCAAACTAGAATTTTTATGCCTTTCCTCTAGGGCCTCCTCCCCTCAGCCATTCCAGAAGCTTACCGCACCCCTTTATGGCCTGATTCTCATTGCTCCTGCTTGCCTCCTTTTGATCTTCTCCACAGGTCTCCCAGGCCACCGACAAATTTGCCTTCACTGACATTCCAAAATTCTTCTGGCCTTCCAATCTTCAGCTTGGCCCCTCCTTCATAGGCACCTTTCTCGCATCTACAAATTCTGCCTTCCTTCTTCAGATTCAGATCTTCACCAATGATTTCATCCACCTTAGCCCCAACTCAGCTCATAGTTCAAGCAGATTTATGGGCTTCCTTGGGATAGCCTTCTTTCCCTCCTATCTTCCAACTGTATATACAATCTCATGCCCCTCTTTCTCTTCCCTGGCTAAATCTTATCGAGACAAACTCCCCAGGCTCTTCTTCCACAGTTAGTGTTCAACCTCCTGCTATCTTTAACTTTTCTTCCTCCTCTTCCTATTGTTAGAGCTCTTCCCATACATTTTTCGTAAAGCAGACCACAAAGGAATTTTCCCTGTAAAGCCCAATCAGAATCCTTTGAACTTTATTATTCTAAAAAAAGCCCTGAGTATCATGTCCCATTTCCTTTTTTCCTCCTGAAAATCTTTTGCCTTTTGTGATGATCTTTCTGAACTCTCCCACTCTTTTTGCCAACTATTTCCTGCTGGAGTCCCTTTTCTTGCTCAGTATTCTTCAGTTTGTTTTTGTTCCTACTTTTTCTTTCTGAAGACATCAAGAACTTCGGTTTGACCCCTCCTAAGGGAACGTCTTCTACACCTAATTTGAATCAACTCATCGACCATTTGACTTTTGACTGAATATAGGTAAGATTGAACACTTACATTATCTTTTGCCTAAGGTTGCAACCTGTGATATTATAGAATTTCACTAAACAATTTGAACAATCTTCCCAACTACTCAACATCTGCAATAACAGCTAAGGCCTTCCTGTGAAAAAGATCAAGCTTTTCTAGATGGCTACATGTCTTTGTTCATTCTGCTTCAATCTACAGTCCTCAAGAAACAGTTCCTCAATTCATAATTCACTGAAAACTAGGGAGGGGAGCCCTTTTACTTCTGCTCCTCCAGACTTCCTGGTGAACACTATTTAGAGGCAGCTCCACTTGGCCCAGCAGTCCTACTTTGTTTCATTGTCAACTGGGACCTTAGAAGGCCCTCCAGCCTTTTTCAGCTTTCCTTCCTCAAGCATTTTGTTATCATTGGACCAAGAGTGGACTTGGCCTCTAGGGACTCATTCTTTGTTTCCCAGGCCCTGAGGGACTTGACCTTGCTTCATTGAGATTGCCTATGCTTCAGAATGTTAGGATCTTTCTTCTTGCTTAATCCAGGATCCTTGGGGCAGCTAGGGACTCGGTCTCATGCCTTGATTTTTATGAATTTATCCTGCCCCTCACTGTCCTTCTTTGGATGAGTGAGGCTTTTCGAGATTTAAAAGTTGAGACCTGCTTAGCCTGGTTGCCCTTGACCCAGGACTTATTGGCATTTTCACCATGAGAGTAACATTATCAACCATGAGATGGGTAAGACCAATCTATAACCAAATGGAATAGGTTATTTTGAGAAGAAAAAGGAAACAAGGGCAGCTAGACTAGTACGTAACCTGTTAACCTATAAAACAGAATTGTATCTAAAGTGGTGAGATGTTCTTCATTATTTCACTGTAGCAGTAGCCTAAGCTGTGTGGGGCATAGCCTGCTAAAGACTGGATGACTGACCAGCTTCCATGCGCATAGCTGCCATACAACTTGAGGAGAGAAGTATAACGTCAGTTGTTAGGGTAACAAGCCTTCAGCACTTTGTTGCAGTCAAAAAACAGTTTCTTTTGCCTTCAGGTGTTTGATGATACACTAATACTACTTTAGAGTTGGGCAAGTAAATGCCTTGTTGGGGAGTACCTTCCAATTTTATGAGGGAAAAATTTAACTTTTCTGTCAGAATTTATTATTAGGTGCTAGGGCTGTGTTTTTGGCGAAATGTTTACCTCAAAACTTAATTTTTCTAGTCAGGAAATAAGACCAACTTACCAAGGCTGAGATACTCATTTGTCAGACACTTTTCTTTCGATAGAGACATGGACTTGTATTCCAGCTCTTCAGTTGTTGCTTCTGCAGTATGCACGAAGAGAGAAGTTGTATGGGAGACTTGTGTCTTGACTCTGGCTTGGGTCCTTTTGACTGAGCATTAGTTTCTCTCAGTCCTTCTGGTGCTGCTCCTCAGGAAGCCACTAAGGACTAGGAGTCCAGCACATTCTCTGTGGCTGTTTAGCTGCTGTCTTTGGGCAAGGGAGAATCTCTTTTGCCTGCCTCGGTAGAGGGAATAGAAGTTGTTCCTTTGCAGAGGTGCTCTGAATAACTTAATTCTCAGGGAAATGATCATGCTTCAGGATGCTTTTCTTTCTGGGGGTTTCCCAGGAAGAGAAAACATAAAATTTAGAATTTTTCTTCACCTATATCTCTGTCACCTAGGACAGACAAGGAGGATTGGCTGGATTTTGTTAAAGGATTATGTAAAGCCTTTTTAGTCTTTACATTCTGAAACTTTGTTTCATTTAATAAGAAGATTTTCCTCTCAGATTCTCATTCTGAGGGACAAGAATTGGACATAGAATGTATTTCTCAAGTTCCTTCTCCACAGAATGCAGAATCGGAATCTGAGGAAGGTTTTTCTTCGTATCCCCCAACACGAATAGTTTGTCTTTTTATGATACTATTACCAGGATGAAGGCATTATTTTACTTGGGATGAAAAAAACAGAAATGCCGGAGTCCCAGCAAAGATAATATGATTTGTCATACATGGATTTTCCTCTACCTGCTCCTCCTATGTTCCCTACATTAGAGGATGCTTTCCTTGCAACCAGCAGTTTGCCTGACAGTCAAACACCTTTCCACAGAAAGTCTGACAAATTATATAGTAGTCCCTAACCCACAAATTTCTTTTTTCAAACCCTTGATCAGAACCTGTTTACTTATACTTATGGATCTAGACACAATCCCTTTGTTTAGAAGCTGTGCGATATAGAAGGACTAAACAGTCTTCTGCCAAACATCTTATGGCATCTAACCCTAGTCTTTCTGACAAAAATGGGAAAGCCTTTGATAGATTTGGGAAAAAAGTTTATACTTCTACCTTCAGTATAATGAATTGCCAGGCTCACATGTCTTTACTTTCTTCTGGCTTCCTTTGATAATATGAGAAAGTTAATTGCTGACCTTCCTTCATCAGAGATAAGACATCTCTAAATTATTTTAATATTTTCTATTTCTCGGGTAACCAAACATTATTTAAAATACTCTTATGACATTGCTGATGCTCTTTCTAGAGCAGCCTTCACTGGGTCAGTGTTAAAAAGATTTGTCTTGCTACATTCTTAGAGTTTACAAGAGAATGTCAGATCAAAGCTTATGAATACTCCCCTACATCCATCCGTCCATCCACAACCTCTTTTTTCCATTTTTGCACATGGGGCCGGGGTGTCACTTCAACAGTGACAATCCTCTATCGCCAAGGTATACACTGCTGGGTGTCTAGCAATGTCCCTTCCTTTGCTAAGGTCCTCCAAAGATTGGATGAAAGAAAAAAGTTAATTCAGGTAGATACCCAAACTGTTCAACCCTCCGTGCAATTTTACAGTGGAAGCTTTCCTTCCAGTTCACGTTCTTTTTATAGGAAACATAATAAATCTCAGGAAGGCACAGGAAAACAAAATTTCAGAAAGCAATAGCAGGGAGGTTCAAAAAAGAAGGAAGGATCCTCCCAAAACCAAGGACAGTCTAAAAACAAAAAAACTATATGCGCCATTATGTTTTCTCCATCCCCACCTTGGCATTCCAGTAAAGCTTCCCCTATGTCTAGGTCTTCACTTCCCTCTGTGGAACCAGATAACTTCAGACACTTGTTTTTTGAGAATCATTCAAAAAGGCTAAAACTGGCACTGGGATTCCCATCCATCTTTTCAAGGGATTCTTCTACATTCATCCATTCAAATTTCCCTGTTTCCTGCTATCGTAGATCAAATGCTATCTCAGGTTATTAAACCTCTTTCCCTAGATCAAAGAGGAAAAGGGTTTTATTCAAGAATCATTTTGATACCAAATAAAGAAGAAACCTGTCCTAGAGCTTTCTTTTTCTAAACATGCACATCAAAATGCTGTCTGTAGTCTGTTACCTATCATTCCCTTCTCAGTTTTCTGTTAACTCTGTATTCAAAAGATGCTTATTACTGTATTCCAGTTCTCAAAGATTTCAGACATTTTTTATGATTTTTGGGTCTGGTGAATATTTTTACATCTTTGCTTTATTCCTTGTACTGTTATGTTTACAAAGTGCCTGGCTGCTGTAATAGCACATTACAGGTTATAGGGTATTCATATTTTCCACATTTACATAACTGCCTTATTTTTTGCAGATTCTTTTGCAAGTTGTCAAGAATATCTGGCTTGGGTAAAAAATATTTTACTCATTTTGAGATTTCAGGTGACCATAGAGAAACATTCTCTCATTCTGTCTCACAGGATAGTGTTTCGTAATGACTTGTCTTCCTCAGGACAAAGTGGAATGTTATAAAGGACAGTTTCTGATATTTTCCAGCCAGACTCTGGCATCTGCCAATGAATGTCTCAGGACTCTAGGCTTCATGGTTTCTACAATTCTTATAATTATTATGGATAGACTTCACGAGGAAGACTCGGTGGTTCATCATATCAGTTTGAATCCAACACCAGCATCCCTAAAATTTCAAATCCGGGTGCTAGGGTTTATAAAAACGGATTTACTGTGGTGGGTGAATCAGTTGATATTATGTAGTCCTATCTCGCCTACATTCTTACCCGTGGGTTCGGAGCTGAATGTCTGCTCCGACTCGGCCATACTTTAGCTCGGAGTCTTTCAATTGGCTGGGCTAAGATGGTACCCCATGCTACACTGCTCTCTATCCCCAGATCTCTTTTGCCGCTCGTGTAGCTCGGACGTGGTCTCGCTCTTGGCTGTGGCTAAGTATTCTTTTCATCTTTATAGCAGAGAAGTTTTTTGCAAAAAAAAAAAGCTGTTTTCATAGCTGTTTGTGTGTTATCTTTGAGTGTTTTTGTGGAAAAGTGTTTTTTTTTCTTGTCTTAGCATGTTTCTTGTGGTATCCCACTAGCTGTTTCCAATGGGCTAGGCCCGTTTCAGTTAGAGGACCTAGTCTGTCCCCTCGCTTTCCTTTGTGTGCTAACTTACCTTCCCTTGGGCTAAGACCATTTAATTTAGAGGAACTAGTCCTCCCTCTTGACCTTGTGTTCTAGACCGTTTAAGTTAGAGGTCTCTGTGGTGTACCGTCTGTTCTGTTCTCGCGCTTGTGGCTGATTGACCTTTGGTCTGGTTGTTGGGTTAGTGACTCAGTTTTTGTAGTGGCTATGTCTAAAGATACTAAGGAGCATAAGCCCACGGGCTTTAAGAAGTGCACAAAGTGCAGTTATAAGATGTCTATCACTGATGGACACTCTGTGTGTACTGTCTGGGTGCGATTCACCTCCAGGAATCGTGTACTTTTTGTCATGCTTTTAGCCCGCGTGTTCTTCAGGAAAGGAAGAACAAACTGATTTTGAAAGGACTTCTGAAACCCTCCTTTGAGGAGGGTTTGGAAGGGCTTCCAGCTTTAAGTCTTCTCCATCTAAAGCTAAATCTTCTAAGGCAAAAAAGTGATCCCCGGCTCCATCAGTATCCTTGGAGCCGCCAGAGAAAACAGCTAAATTTTCGATGACATCCTTGGCTCCATTATCCTCGAGGCCGCAGGAAGTGTCTGTTTCTATGGAACTTGTTTCAGCTCCTATTCTCTCGGAGCCTGTTCGAAGCCGGTCGCCTAGCATTAGGCCGGTATCTCCTCCTCGCAGGTCTCCTTCAGAGAGGAGGTCTCTAACTCCTTCCCTATCCTCTAAATCCTCCAGGACCTTATCGGATGTGGATGTCGATAGAGTGGTGCAGAGACTTTTCCAGTCACCGGTACTGGCTAAATTGTTTTCGGCTCCAACCCAGTCGACTCCAGAGCTGGTCCCTCTACCTGCATCGATACTTCCTCCTCCGAGTGCATCTCAACTTTCGGAGCCGGAGTGCTCAGCTCCATTTGATGTCCCCAGGTCGGTTCCGACAGCCCCTCCTGGCTTATCGGTTCCTACGTCAACTCCGACTCTGTCGGCGCTGTCCACGGGGTTCAGGACTCAGGATTCCTCGGTTGGACCTGAGGGGGAGGCTTTGGGACACCTCTCTGCTCCTAGTCTCCCTCTCGGTGCTTCGGCACAGGGAAGCCTGACTCCTATCTTGGCTTCGGACCAGGTCCCTTCTGATCCGAGGTCTTCCATGGCTGGTCGATCTTCGGACCCAGGGGGACCAGCTTTCGAAGCCATGCGGAGCTTGCTGGCCAGGTCATTAGTGGCATCATACGGTTTGGTCACTCTGTCCCCTACAGCACCGGTGCTGGTCTCTCATCGCCCTCTATCTCTTGACAGCGGAGCCCCAAGGCCTCAGGGTACCCCCACGAGTGGTCCCCATATTTCTGAGGGCCCCTCAGTGTTTTTGCCTGAGGGGCCACCCAGAAAGAGAATGTGTAAGAGGAAGCACATAGATTCCCAAGATGAGTCTCTCACATCAGACACCGACCTCGAGGAATCGAAGGGGTCCCCTAAGTCATCCTCTGAGGATGTTTCTTTCTCTGATATCCTAGAGATTTTGAAGCAAAGAGGTGACTGGCCATCCAAGCCCCCTCTGAAGAGGAGTCTGTGTTCCTGAAGGCCTTTGGTGCTCAGCCCTCCGCCTCCTGGGTGTCTCCACCTTTCGAGCTTCTGGATCTGGTTTTTCGAAGGGTGTGGGAAACCCCTGACTCTGTGAAACCAGTCCCCAGGAGACCCAATAAATTTTTGTCTGCCCCTTCTGATAAGGAATTTCTATCCAAGGGAGTCCCTGTGGATGCCATGGTGGTGGCAGCAGCCACCAAGAAGGAATTGGCTGAGATTTCTTCCACCTTCCATCCCCCTAACAAGGAGTCTAGGACCATGGGCCAGTACGGGAAGCGTATGTTCTCTTCAGCAGCCTTTACTTTGTGGTCACTGAATTGCTTATCACACTTTACATGGCTCCTGAGAGATCTCCTAAAGGAGCTTGGAGATACTGTGAGGGGTAACGTTTCTGAGGCGGAGGCTCAGAAAGTCAACGCTCAGATGTCTACCCTCAATTCTATTGCGAACTTCTCCATGAGGCTGATCTCTTACGCAGCCGAGGGAGCGAGTAGGGCAGCAAGTTCAGGAGTCGCTCTTAGGAGACATGCCTGGATGCGCCTTTGTCATTTCGTGAAGGCCTTCAAGTCTACATTCATCAACGTCCCGTTTGATGGTTCCTCTTTGTTCGGAACCAAGGTGAAAGGCACTCTCACTAGGTGCGAGCAAGAGGGAAAAAAATCTGTCTGCCAATAGGAGTCTATTTTTCCCTTCCCTCTAGGCCTTATCCCAAGGCCCAGAGGAGTGGGAAAATGTGGTTCAAGAAATCAGAGGTTTTTTCCCGACGCACAAGGTGAGTCCCCCTCCAGTGGCAGGGGAGGGGGTGGTTATTCAGGCAGACACCGCCGTAGGGGTAGAGGAGGCCCTCGTAACTTGGGAGACCGCTATTCCTTTCGTGGGTTTCCCTACCACCGCTCCTGATGGGAGGCCCGACTGTGCGTTTCCAGAGCCAGTTGGGGGTCGCATCTCACTATACCTGGAGGCCTGGCAAGGTATCACCCAAGACCAGTGGGTTCTACGAATAATTTCCAGAGGATATTTCATTCCCTTCTCGTCAACTCCCCCTCCAATCAAGAAAATCCCGGATGTTCCACCCAGTCAAAGGGATTCCGCAGCTTAAGAGGTTTCAATGCTGCTAGAAAAAGGAGCCATCCAACATATCCCATCAGACCAGATCGGACTAGGGACTTACTCCAGATTCTTTTTGATGCCAAAAAGGGCAGAGGACCCGAGACCCATTTTGGATCTCAGCTGATTGAACACCGATGTGAAAAAGTCCAAGTTCCGAATGGTCACGTTACAATCTAGTCTCCCATTGTTGGGAAAAGAAGTGTGGATGTGCTCCATCGACCTCAAGGTTGCTTAATACCACATAAAGATGGACAGGGCATCCAGAAGTCACCTACACTTCCGGCTGGGAGCCAGTCACTTTCAGTTTCGAGCCCTGCCCTTTGGTCTCACCACAGTCCCCTGGGTGTTTACCAAATGCATGGCAGTGGTGACTGCTCACTTGAGATGTCAGGGATTCCAAGTGTTTCCATACCTGGACGACTGGCTCCTTACTGCCACCACCAGGCATCTGCTACTTCAGACCAGAGATGCCACTATCAACCTATTTCAACAGTTGGGCATCACCTTGAACTGGGAAAAATCTGCCTTGTTACCCTCGCAGCGTGTCACCTTTATAGGCGCCGAATTAGACACCGTGCTCATGCGGGCATTTTTACCACAGGAAAGAATCAGAGTTTTACAACTTCTGATTGCTCCACACTGGCCTCGTCAAAGTTGGTTCCCCTTTCTCCATTCCTATCTCATGGACGCTTCTTGGATTCTGGACCCACAACCAGACTTACTGACTCATATGTCAGGGCAACTCCATCCCTCTTTTCAGACCCTCCGGTTGACAGCTTGGCTACTCCACTTCCGTCATTAGTTAGGCTTCACCATTTTTCGCCGGATGTGGTTCATATTCTATCTTCCCCTCATAAGCCTTCGACCAGTAAGATTTATTACAGCAAATGGAAGAGATTTTCCATCTCAGCACATGCCAAACAGATTGACCCTTACACAGCTCCAATCTCGTCAGTATTGGAGTTCCTCTCTATGCTTTTCAACCAGGGATCAGCTGCCTCAACCATTAAAGTCCAGTTGGCGGCGATTTCTACTTTTCACGTCGCAGACGAACCTAGTCTAATGGCGCATAGACTTTGTAAGGCTTTCCTGAAAGGCACTATGTTGCTTCGTCCTCCTGCCTCTGAACCTGTTATGCCTTGGGACTTGAACTTTGTTCTACAGGGTCTTACTTCACCCCCCCCCCCTTTGAGCCTGCAGCCACTTGTGATTTAAAATTCTTAACTTGGAAGAATGTCTTTTTGGTAGCCATCACATCAGCCAGACGTGTTTCGGAGCTTCAAGCCTTATCAATTAAACCACCTTATTTGATTTTTCATAAGGACAGGGTTTCTGTCACACTGAATCCTTTTTTTCTTCCCAAAGTAGCGTCAAATTAGTAACCTTAACCAATCCATTGAATTACCAGTGTTTTTTCCTCAGTTTTCGAACCAGGCAGAATTCAAATGTCATCAGTTGGATGTGCACAGTTGTATTTCTTTCATTTATACTTCAGGGGGAAGAGATTTATCGTTCCAAGTGAAGGCTCACTCTACCCGGTCTGTATCTACGTCTACAGATTTTCAGGCCAGATTGTCTATGGATATTTGTGCTGCGGCTACTTGGGCATCCCCCTCACACCTTTGTTACTCATTACAAGTTAGATGTGGTATCTAGAGGCAGGTCTTCCTTTGGTTCCACAGTGCTCAGGAGTATATTCCACTAAGCCTCCCAGGATTTAGGTGCTGGGGACCTGTCCCACGGGTAAGAATGTAGGCGAGATTGGACTACATAACATCAAGAAGTTATGTACTCACCATAACATTCGATGTATGTAGTCCATCTCGCCTCACATTCTTACTTTACCCCCCCACCTTCCCCCGTCCTGGAGGATCTAGAGGTTAGGCCTGATTTCAGAATTCCCTTCATTCTTGGTTTGTTCTTCCTTCCTTAGGTGGTGTTATGCATGGAGAGTGAGTGCTGGTGCTCGCAGCAAACTAGATCTGGGGATAGAGAGCAGTGCAGCATGGGATACAATCTTAGCCCAGCCAATTGAAAGACTTCGAGCTAAAGTATGGCCGAGTCGGAGCCGACATTCGGCTACGAGCCCACGGGTAAGAATGTGAGGCGAGATGGACTACATACATCGAACATTATGGTGAGTACATAACTTCTTGTTTCTCAACACAGATCTACTTTTTTCCTTCATCCTCAACTCAGACTGTAACCATAGACACCCGAGACTTGCTTTTGGTGCTGTATCTAAGGAGATGAAAGTTTAGGATCTTATAGAACAAGCCAAATAAATAAATGAAAACATAAACGTCAAAGCAATTGTCACTAATAAATACTCACAAATCGGGTCTTACAGGAAATGATCCATCTGTGAGGAACTCTTCAAGAAGATCTGTTTGATCAAGTCAAAAGAAATTCTTCTCTAGAACTTCTTGCTCAAAGGTCTGGAAGACGGATGTATGACTTCCCAGCCTTTCCTATGACAACCAGTGTTCTAATAAAAATTCATAGGGTCTCTCCAGTGATGATACTGGTAACTCCCTTTTTGCCCAGACAGCAGCGGTTCTCATTTCTTCTCATACTGGACAAGGGAAATTGCCTGAAGCTTCCTCATAGGATGGACTTATTCTCATAAAACAGAGATTGTTTGATATACTCCATCCTTCAATTTCTTCAACTCAGTGTCTGGGTGATAGAATTGTAATACCTTCTAGACATCTGTTTTCTGAGGATGAATAGCATATATTAAAGGAGGTTAAGAAATTTACTACCAGAAAATTATATTGGGTGTAGTCGTAAAGATTTTTTTATTTGGTGTTAAAAGCAAGAATCAGAATCATTTTAAGGCCAGACAACCCCTGGTTCTACAGTATTTTTATGCATTATTATCCTCTGGCCTTTCTTACTCTTCTATCAAGATTCAGTTCTCAGTTATCTCTGCTTTTCTGTCCATGGATCCCCCTCTTTCTGCCTTGTCTCATATGAAACATTTTTAAGGGGGATTTTAGAGCTGTTAGGGCTGTCACAATGGCATGACAGTTAACGTCTCTTCACAACAAGAGGTTCTCTGGTTCGATTTGCAGCTGAGGTGCCTTCTGTATGGAGTCTGTATGTCCTCCCAGTGTTTGTGTGGATTTTCCTCGGGCACACTTTATTTCCTCCCATATTCAAAATGCAGTAGGTGGATTGGACACACTAAATTGGCCGTAGGTGTGTGTGCATGTGTGTATGATATGGAAGAACAAAAGTGTCAGGGCTAGCCACCCGGCAGTGTGAACATTGGCTCTAGATAATTGTCACTGTTCATATGACACCCTGACTCCATAAGTGTAAATGAGGAAAAAGTGGTTGTGGGCGGATGGCTGTATTAGATGGACTTACACATCCATCTGTCTAGAAAACAGGTGTCTCCTTGTTGTGATCTTAATTTTGTACTAGAGACACTTGCACATTTTCCTTTTGAACTTGTTCATTGGGCTGATTTGAAGTTCTTATCTTGGAAAACAGTGTTAGTAATTTCTCTGTGTTTGTGTCTGCAAGAACATTATTTGAGTTACAACTGTGTTATCTTTGACCTAAAATGATTTCAGTGTTTACTTTAGGCCAGGATTTTCATCTCACTGTTTTCTATCCAGAACCAAAAATAGGGAAGGAATAATTCTATATACATTGGATGTTCACAGGTAATTCAGTTACTACACTGACAAGACAAAAGCTTTCAATGATTCTTATCAATTGTTTATTTCATATAAAGGTAAGAAAAAGGAATGATCATTGTCAAAACAGACAGTTTCTAAACGGTAGTTTCATGCAATTTCTTTCTATGGTGTGAATCTAAGCTACAAGTTGATCATCTGTGCACACCTTTTATAGTCACTACAAATCTGAGCAGACTTTGCTAGGACTATTCTCCAGGGGTTATTGGACTCTGATCCTTCTTCCTGATCACTTTTTTTATTTCTAAGCGTTGGTATTAATCCCATGCAGTTTAGTAAACTGCAACAATTCATTGTTCAAAAGTCAAAGGTTGGGGGGCGGAGCCTGAATGGCTAACTGAAAGCATCAGTATTTTAGAGCTCCATATAACTAGTTAAATAAGACAGGAAAAATATTCTTTTTTTTTCTTCAAATCATAAAATCTTATAGATAAAGGACTAATTTACATAATTAGAAACTTTGAAGTTTTGCAAATAATTTCCTGTCAAAAAGCTTGGAGATATATTCACTTGCTGAAAAGAACAACTCAAAGAATTCTCACCAGGATGCTGCCTTAAAAAAAGGAACTACAACAGATGGCATCTACCCTGCAGGAGTTGTCTTTGAAGATGGATGATTTTAAAGAGAACCTGGAAAATCTTAAAACAAGCATTCAAAAACAGGCTGACACCCTCAAGGAAATGCCACAACAACAACGGACAAGGATAACAAGAATAGAGGTTTCTCTAAATGACTTAGAAAGCAGACTTAAGGAAGAGGAAACACAGAAAGAACTGCTTCTTAAACAAAACAATTGGTTGGTTAATAAAGTAGATGACTTGGAAAATAGGGAGAGGAGAAATATCAGGATTTTCGGATTACCTGAAAACACAGAAGGTGAGGATATTATTTCCTTTTTATCAAGCTGGATCCCTGACTTTTTAAATTTAAAAGAATGACTTTCCTTTGGCATTGAAAGGGCACACAGAGCTCTTGGGAAACCTGCCACTAACTCAAACTCTCCTCCTAGGTCAATAATTATCAGATTTCTTTCATACATGGACAAGGAACTGATTTTAACATCTGCTTGGAGGAAGGCACTTCTAAAATATAAACAGATCCTGATGAGATTTGATAATGACTATTCATCTAGAATAATGGAACAAAGGAAAAAAGTGTGGCCAATGATAAAGTTTCTGAAACAAAATAACATCAAGGCACAACTTGCATATCCAGCTAAGATAAGAATACTGTATGCCAATGAGATGAGGACTTTTATCGACTTAGAGGAAGCCTCTTCATTTATTAAAACTAATAATGTGATTACTTTACCAGAAGATATGGATTGGATGTCACCTTCTCTCAAGAGAACAAAAGAAACAAATGTCTGGGCAGATGTCAAAAAGAAACAAAAGACTGATACTGTTACAGCCAAATCTCTCAAAGCATCTACTATGATATGAATTGTTTTAACATTACTTTAAAGGACCAGTTTTACTGCTTGGAATTTAAAACAAAGGTAACTAACTACTGGAATCTTTATCTATATTTTTTGAAAATAGATGACACATGAGAGTTTTCACATTACCTCAGGTATGTAAAACAGGGTACTTTTCTTTCACAGAAGGAAGGTTATATAGCACATTAAATATTTATGCTATAAATCAACATACATAATATATGTGTATTTTCTCTTAATGTTCTCTTTTCTTTCTCTCTCCTCTCTTTTCTCATTATTTATTTTAACTGCTTCTTGTCTCTCTTTCTAATTTTTCTCCTATTTACTATACTAATATAGTCTGTATATATTTAATAACTCACTATCTATACATAGATAAATAATAGTTTAAATCTAGTTTTAAGGTAAACTACTTGGAATAGTGAACTTAATTATTACAATATTTATTAGATTAATGATGGTCACTGTTATGCTTATTGGGATTGGGGACATGTTCAGGATTAACTCTGAAATGTTCCATTCATGTACATATGTCATTTGAATTATTTCCTTGTAATATTAACAAATACATAAAAAAGGAGGGAAAAAGTACTGTTGGTTAAGAGAAGTAAAGCTTTCTTCACATTCTGTTTGCATTGCCATAGCAACAGTAAACAATTGCTGCAGTTTCTAAGGACACTGTGAATCTACGAAGTGCATTTCGCCTCACAGATAACAAATAATAAGAAAAGGTAATTTGGTTTAGTTATTAAAATGAAAAACAACCTAAACAAGGTAAAATAAATACATAATAGGATTATTTGTAAATATTTTATGATTTATCCTCACAGGATTACATATTCCTGGAAACACAACTGAAATGTTCCCAAACTACATGTGCACTGAAATGTAGCTGCTTGATTAAAATGTATTACTCATTTTAACAAGCTGATTTCACAAGCTGTCTGCACTGTAAAAGTTACATTTTATGTGTTACTTGAAATTGTCAGTCGCTAGGGCATATGAAAAGATACAGGTTACTTTTTGCAAAGTTACCTTTGCAGTTACCTCACACTCTGTGCAAACTCACTTGGTAACTGATAGCTATTAATTTAAAATATCAGTTTAAATATTAAATGTGCCCTTGAAATGCTATTGACATTTTGACAAAATATAATCTGAACTGTAAAATGAATGACTTGAAAGAAGTGAAGTAATGCATAGATTTCAAAGACAGTTCTTGACACTACAGTAAAAGTAAAAATATATATTCACAAGGAAGTATTGTAATGTTTTAGTCTTCCAGTTAAAATAGCTTACTGTCAACATCTTGCAATATCAGAAAGTTTGAAGAGCTAGGAAATTACTATTCTTTGTCTTTATAATGATTATTAGACAGATGTTAGACTCTGCTTAGTTTAATGAATTGTGACATGTTTATGAGGAAAAGTGGACTCAATTACTCACATTGGACTACACATTCCTGGAATCTCAACTGAAATGTTCCCAAATTACTTGTGAATTTAAATGAAACTGCCTGATTAATAAGCATGATTTACTTTAACAACCTAAATCCATAAGCTATGTGCTCTGTATATGTTACATTATATATGTCACTTACATATGACAGTCTCTATAGGGCACGAAAAAATACATATTATTTTTGCAACAATGCTATATTTGCACTAACCATACATTCTAAACTAACTCAATTGGCAACTGACAAGTTATTTATTTGAAACATCAGTCTAAATATTAATTGTGCCCTTGAAATATTGTTGCCGTTTTGACAAAACAAAACCTGAATTGAAAAAGGAATGATTTGAAGAAGTGAAGTATTGTACAGATTTCAAAGACAGCTATTGACACTACAATATAAGTAGAAATGTATACATGCAAGGAAAAATTGAAATGCTTAATACTTTTAGTTAAAATAGCTTATTGTTAACTTTTTGCTTTATCAGAAAATTTAAAGAGCTAGGAAATTATTTCTAATTTGTCTTTATAATGTTTACTAAACTGATGTTAGTCACTGACTTGTTTAATGGATTGTCATGTATAAGACGGACTACTGAATGTTATTTCCATTTACCTGTGTTTGCTGAATTTCTTTTATTAGTACTGATTTAAAACAAGGGAAAGAAAGGTGGAAATGCAGTGGTTAGCATTGCCGCCTCAGCAAGAGGCTTAAGAGTATTCTAACTGCCCCGAGAACTCTCTAAGATGCTCTAAATACTATTTGATTAATACTTACCTTAGGTAAGTATTGATTACCATATAGGTACCTTCACATTCATTCTAGACCTGATGTGATTACCCATTCTGGAAGCAGAAGGTGCCCTATGCAGGATGGGAATTTTCAGGGTGTTCATATTTCATTCTTAGACTCTGCTTTGTAAATCTATAAATCAAATGTGCGGAAAAGGTGACTGCACACTAACCGGAATGTAAGCCTCAGAAGAAGAACAAGTACTGATTTAAAACAAGGGAAAGAAAGGGAAGGGAAATCTATGTTTTTGGTCAAGGGAGAAGAGGCTTAAGAGTATTCTAACTGCCCCGAGAACTCTCTAAGATGCTGTAAATTCATATTTCATTGGTAATCACTCGTCTCCTGTAGAGGTAAGTATTGATTACCATATAGGTACCTTCACATTCATTCTAGACCTGATGTGATTACCCATTCTGGAAGCAGAAGGTGCCCTATGTAGGATGGGAATTTTCAGGGTGTTCATAGTTCATTCTTAGACTCTGCTTTGTAAATCTATAAATATGTAAAAGCACTGCACACTAGAATGTAGGGCGCCTCTACTCAGAGTCAGAATACCACTGATAAGCCATGTCTTTTCATAAGTGTATGTTGAAGTTGGTGAGCTGAAGAGTGGGAAAGTAAAGGAAGACAGTACATCTACTGTAAATTCATATTTCATTGGTAATCACTCGTCTCCTGTAGAGTCCTTGTAGTCAAATTATTTTAGTAATAATCTATTTGTTGTTGGCTTATTCAGTATATGCTCCTCTGTTGCATTTAATGTATCCAAAATGACATATCTGACATGTTTGGGATCTCTTAAGGGTAACTAAATATTGGATATTTTCTAAGTCAACATAATAATTGTTTACACTACTAACATTCCATCCTGATATATAAAAAACTATAAAGCAGTAATAGAATAATATAGAATTTCATATCTCTTTTAAGAAAATTCTCCATATAATAATTTAACATATGGAGCTCAGTTGATATTGTTGGTTAAAGGTATGAGTGATAATCCAATAGATCTATCTTTATCTATTGGATTAGGAATGACTTTCATTCCATGTTTAATGGGAAATTCATATTTACTTGTATATGATACTTTAGAATTAATGTTTTATAGAAGTACTTTTTTAAAGCCTGACCAGAATTTTACCCTACTTGTATTTAAAAAAGAAAGAACATTAAATTACACTCCCAAGTTTGCACACATAAAAATAACATCCAGTGTTATCGGAGAATATGGTGTAACTACTATAATCAAAATAAAAAAAGAAGCAAAAAGTTTCTTCCAGCAATAACTTGAAATGGATTTAACATTCTTATCATTAAATACCAATGGCTTAAATAATGCAAATAAAAGATCAAACTTACTAAAATATTTATAAATACCAATGGCTTAAATAATGCAAATAAAAGATCAAACGTACTAAAATATTTAAATGTAATTAAGGCACAAGTAGTATTTCTCCAGGAAATGCATTTTAAGACTAATGATAGCTTTATTTGGAACCCTAAGGACTATACAGTCTTAGCTCAATCCTCCTATAGAACAAAGACAAAAAGAGTATCAATTCTGTGGAAGAAAAACATAATCACTCCAAAAGTTATTTATAAATATGAAGACAAAGAAGGTCTACTAGCATTTGTTATAATTAAATTTAATAACAGAATATGGACCTTAGCTAATCTATATTGGTTCCCAGGAATTGGAGCAGGAATGGTTAAAAAACACCTTGATTTTATTTCCAACCAGTTATAAAGGAAATCTTATACTGGGAGAAGACTTTAATTGTACCTTAGAAGCTTCTGAAACCACCAGGAAGTCTTTTCGCATAGCAACTATTTCAAAATCCTTAAAAAAATTGATTGATTCATTTCATTTGATACTTTTAAAGTAAAAGACGATAAATCCTTATTATGTTCCCATAAACACCATAGATTTGGAACACAAACTAGAATAGACAAATTATTCGTAGTTCAAGATTTACAAACAAAAATCCTCAACTTCTCAATAGTTCCATGCCCCTTCACAGATCATGACTCCTTGATAAGCTCCAAATAGAGTTTAAACCTTTAATCCTCTCAACTAGAATCCCATCATATATCATGAAAATTAAAGAATTCAGACCCTGGATGTTGTCAGAACTACAATTATTTCTTGAAATTAATAATACAACAGAAATCAGTAGAGTCATGGTTTGGGACTCATTAAAAGCATATTTATTTAGTAAGACCCTTAGCTGGTACAAAAACAAAGTTAGAGAGTGGGAATCTGAATAATTAGACTTGCAAACCAGACTCTTGACAGCAAAATCTAAAAAAAAAATCAGAATTGTCCAGAAGTCAAAAAAGAAATGGAAGAATTAAATAAAAAATATAATGAAATTCTAACGCACAAAACTTCTCTAGCCTTGGAAAAATTAAAAAATAAACTCATTTGTCACCTCCCCCAGATATCTACATAACTTATCTACAAGAATTAAAATACAGTCTAAAGCAAATAACATTAGTAGTATATATCATGAAAAGAAAGGGAAAAAGTATCAGATATAGGAGACATCCTTGAAGCATTTCTGTTCCATTATATGGAACACTTCAAAAAAGAAGATTTAGATACCAACCAAATAAACCTAGATACAAACCTTATCAATATAAAAAAAAATCCCGAAAACAAAACTAGACCTGCAAAAACCTATATCCTACAAAGAAATTGTTGACAAGATAAAAGAAAGTAAATCTAACAAAGCTCCAGGGATAGATGGTATAATTACAGAAATTTATAAACTCTTCCCTTCAACAGTAATCTCCCTTTTCATAAAACTTTGCTAGAAGTCCAGTCAGAAGCAAAAATACCACCCTCATGGAAATATTCTCTCATAACACCAACTCTAAAAGATAATAAACCATCAGACCTTTGCACCTCATACAGACCTATATCATTACTGAATAACGATTACAAAATATTCATGTCAATACTAGCTAACAGAATGAAAATCTCACTTTCAAGGACAATTAATAATGATCAAACTGGATTTTTATATAACAGGCACACACATGATAATATTAAAAGGATACTTACTCTTATAGATTATGTGAATAAAAAAGATAGAGAAACACTTGTAATCGGATTAGACATAGAAAAAGCCTTTGATTCCCTCAACTGGAATAGGGTGGCACAGTGGTGCAGTGGTTAACATTGTCACCTCACAGCAAGAGGTTCTCCGGTTCGATTCTCGGCTGGGGTGCCTTCTGTGTGGAGTTTGCATGTTCTCCCTGTGTTCGCGTGGGTTTCCTCCGGGTACTCCGGTTTCCTCCCACATTCCAAAGACATGCATCTGGAGCATTTCTCCCCGGGCCTCCGCTGAAAACAGGCTCTGTGGAACCTAGTCGGACATTCCCGGTCAACAAATGTTAAATAAAAATTAAATAAAATAAAAAAACTGGGAATATCTATTTAAAACTTTAGCATTATTTGAACTTCCTCCTCCCTTCATCTTATTACTAAAAAACATATATATTAATAACCTAGCCTACATTAAATTAGGTCCTTTCACCTCAGAATATATCCATATAACAAAAGGTACTAAACAAGGATGCCCCCTTTCTCCTATTTTATTTGCTTTGGCTATAGAAATACTTGCAGAAATAATACGCAATAATCCAAGAATAAAAGGAATAGAAGTCTATGACCAGTACATATCTAAAATAATGCTTTTTGCTGATGATATTTTATTAACCATATCAAACTCCAGAGAGTCATTAGGAGAGCTAGAAGAAGTAATGGAGAAATTTTATAAGATTTCATGTCTACACTTTACTAGATCAAAATCAAAATTTCTATTTTTAAATAAGAAAAAAGAACTACAAGTTACAGATAAATCCATCATAGGAAAACAAGAACTTACGCTAAATTATTTAGGAATAGTGTTATGCAAAAATATAAACGAAACAATAATAATAAATTATAAAAACATTGAAACAATAAAAATATGTATAGAAAAGTGGAACAAAATTATATTAACTTTTAAAGACAGATTGCAATTAATAAAAATGGTCTTATTGCCAAAAATACTATATGTGTAATTAGTAATACAGCTAATTCCTGAAAGATGCATTCTTAAAGAAATAAACTCATGTTTAATAAATTTTTTATGGTAGCCCAAAAAGAATAAAGTTGCTGTAACTCATCACATTAGACCCTGGAAACAAGGAGGATTGAACTTCCCAGAAATAGAAACGTATATAAAAGCATCTGTGCTTAAAACTACAATAGACTGGATAAATCCAAATTATTTTGCCAACTGGAAAGAATTAACAATGGCTATATTAACAAATGAATTTAATCTGTTAAAAAAAATGTAATAGTAGACAAATCAAACAAACCCTGGTACATACTATGCATAAGTATACAATATAATATAACAAAAGCTTCTAAAACAACACTGATTAATCATTACATCACTTCCTTTAGGAAACTTATCAGTGCAAACATAGATCTAAAACTTTGGTTTGACCTTTTAACCCCATTTACCATCACTAAGAACTTTCCTCACAAAATATATAGGGAAACAATAACCTCCTGGGAACAAAATTGATTCTTATGCTGGTTTCAATGTGTAAATAAATTAAATGTTTTAGATATACATATGGTAAAAACTGCTTGCAATATTCCAACACAGGACTGGTTAACCTTACAAAGCATTATAATGTACACTCAAGATTTATGCAGATTAATTAATAATTCCTCATTTAAAGATATTCCAAATCTAATAAGTTTTCTGTATGAATTTATATATAATAGTTGTGAAAAGAAAAATTCAATTTCAAATCTATATAAAGAATTAATAACATATAAAACAATTTCAAACCATCATACTGGCAGTTCTTAACAAAAGGTCAGTCATTGCAGTTAACAGAAGAAATTAAAACTAACACCTTACAATCAGTTAATTACACCTCTAACACACAGTACTGGAAAATATTTAACTAGAAATACTTACACAGAGCATTTTTAACACCAGACAGAATTAAAAAGATCAGTACTACTACAAATGTTTTTTGCTGGAGGTGTGAAAAGTCAAATAAAGCATACTGGATTCATATTTTTATGAATGTAATAAAATTAAATAATATTGGAATGGAATCAGTCATTTTTTACAAGCTTTATTTAATGAATCCTTTACCTTAACTAAAGTATTGATAATTCTAAATGTAAATGAAGGTCCCTACCTGAATAAGACAAATGTGTATTTGTTATGGACAGTACTTGCTATATCTAGGAAATGCGTAGCCAGAAGGTGGAATTCAAATGCACCCCCAACCTTGGAAGAATTCTACACTTTACTGAAGACAATCGCATTGATAGAAATAAAAATTAAAGAACTACGAATCTATCCCAGGGCACTGGTAAATAATCCTTGGACAAAATTTATATCTTTGTTGGACACTCTGCAATAATCAATATTGTATCTCTGATAACTGATCTGTTAATTCTAAATTTAATAACATACAGTGTTTATAATTGAAAGTCAGGCTATTGTAAATATTGTATATATTTGTTTAAAATGATATTTAAAAATATTATGTAAATGTTATTTTAATTGAAAATAAAAAAAAAATATTTGAGGAAAACAAAAATCAAAGGTTGAATGTCCTAGGAAGCTTTACAAAAGTTTGTCAAGAATAATTAAGTAGTTATACATACCTTTGTCAAACCATTGGTCCACTACACCCTAAAATGCATTTAGACTTCCAGTTTTTCTAACGTCTATGCAAAGTATTCCATAGTTTACCAGTTCTTCCAGGAAAGTATCTTGTCACTGTAATAGTGATGGTTCACAAATAAACAGTTGTTTCTGTTTCCCCTTTACATGAGCTCTAAATTCACTTCCCAGTGTTGCTGCCATGGTGTCATCATTCACACATTTGTAGATTAGAATTAAATCTACTCTTACCAATCTATGCATAAATGAAGACAATAACAACTTTTTTTCTTTTCTCATAACACAGCTGCTTAACTCTAGTGATCTGTCATGTAAAATATCTTTTGATTCTTTCCAGCCTGTAATACTGAGAGTGATTATAATCACATGAAACATAAGTCTTATTACAGCCTTGTAGATAAGTCATGGAACATTTTCTTCCCTACTAGTTATGCTTAGTAAGATATCCTTTATGATTTTGTAGAAGTTGCTAGTTGTCACTTGTACATTATCCCCATACAAAAGTCCCCTTGTTACAATAAAAAAAAGTTGGAACTTCATCTTCAGCCCTTACTTAACTCCCAGCTGTGCAAATGAGCTGCAAAACATTAGCACATCTCTCCTTTTCAGCCTCATTCCTCTTCATCCTCATCACTGCCCAGCTCCTTCCATATCCTCCTCCTCCTACCTGTACTGCAACTCCCTCCATATCCTCCTCATACCTGTATTGTAACTCCCTTCATATCCTCCACCTACTTGTACTGTAACTCCCTCCATATCCTCCTCCTATCTGTGCTGTAACTCCCTACATGTCCTCCTCCTACCTGTACTGTAACTCCCTCCACACCCGCCTCCTACCTGTACTGTAGCTCCCCAATACCCTCTTCCTACCTGTACTGTAACTCACTCCATGTAGTCCTCCTCCTACCTGTACTGTAACTCACTCCATATCCTCCTCCTACCTGTACTGTAACTCCCTCCATATCCTCCTTCTACCTGTACTGTAACTCCCTCCACTTCCCCCTCCTACCTGTACTGTAGCTCCCCAATGCCCTCCTCCTACCTGTACTGTAACTCCCTCCACATCCCCCTCCTACCTGTACTGTAACTCCCTCCACATCCCCCTCCTACCTGTACTGTAGCTCCCCAATACCCTCCTCCTACCTGTACTGTAACTCCCTCCACATCCCCCTCCTACCTGTACTGTAGCTCCCCAATACTCTCCTCCTACCTGTACTGTAACTCCCACCACATCCTCCTCCTACCTGTACTGTAGCTCCCCAATACTCTCCTCCTACCTGTACTGTAACTCCCCCATACCCTCCTCCTACCTGTACTGTAACTCCCTCCACATCCCCCTCCTACCTGTACTGTAGCTCCCCCAGTACCCTCCTCCTACCTGTACTGTAACTCCCTCCATATCCTCCTCCTACTTGTACTGTAACTCAAACCGCTTTCTCCCTTTTGTTAAACTCCTTCAACCTCAAGTACCTTGTCTTCTATTTTCCAACTCTAGTTGCCTCACCACCATACCTCTTGTAAGAGATATTGCTTTCTGTTGAAAATAACAATATGGCTGTCTGTATACTTTTGTTAAATTTGAATTGCAGTTCTCCCTCTTTTGAAAAATTTTGCAAAGACTGTTGTATATTATTGCCTTTCAAATGTTAGTGTCAGTCTGTCTATTAATGTTGTTTGTACACTGGAGACTTTTTATTACCAGGCCTCCACTGAAAATTGTCCTGTGTCCAGTCAGATTTTCCTGGTAAACAAAAGCAATACCTAATTAATAATATCCAAATCTTTAATCTTCTCGCTTTCAGGTTTAAAGTTATTTATAGTCTATAGGTGATGATGATGATGAGGTGACAGAGGGTTTTTTTTGCCAAAATTGTAATACTTTTCTTTTCCTGACATTAGAGTGCATTTGTTTTTTCAACAACCATAAGTATAAGGCGTCCACAAATCCCTGCAACTTACCTTGATCCTTTATTGAGTTCACAATTCTCGCACTGTTTGAGTCATCAGCAAACTGGATAATCCATATTCCAGTATCTCCTGGAAAGTCTGACATGAATAACGTAAACAAAATCCGTCCTAGATCTGACCCTTGGTGTACAGCCACAGTGAAAGGTGTAATCATATATGTAGAATCATCTGTTTTAACTCTAAATTTTCTGCTGGTGATCCAAGTAGATAACCCACTTAATAATATACCCACTGGTATTATTTTTACACATTGTCATCATATTCTGACCATCATATACCTTGTTGAAGTGCAAGTAAATTACTCTGTCAGTCCCATATCTACTGCCTCACAAATATTTTGATAAAAAATTTAGATTTGATACACAAAACTATCCCTCACAGAATCCATGGTGGTAAATATCCAGGCTGTGTTTTAGTTTCTTGATTATTAGTTCAGAAATTAACTCACTCAAAACAGTGTTCCAGTAATGCATGTCATACTAATGGGGTGATTGTTTTGCCTCCTTCAGATATTGACATTACCAAAGCAGACTTCCATATTTGCGAAATAAATCCTGTTTCTAGACTTCCTTGGAGCAGTCTATGCAGGCATGTAGCCACTAGATCTATATTACTCAAAAACAACCCTTTTAGGACATCTGGCTCTGCTCCAGTGTTATTTTCTTTTGTTTAGAGCTTCCATTACCATTCTAATATGTTGAGAGAATGATCTCGTCCTTCATTTTAACTGATGATGTCTTTTTTTTCCTTTTTAATAGTTCTGAAAATATAAATATCAATTGAGTTTTATTGGTAATCCAAGTATCTTCTTTTATAGTGCTGTCACTATGGGCATCCTTTCTATGATTCCATTAAGTGTCAGTCTAGAGCTCTATTTTCTACTATATTGGATAACAACCGATATTCGTATTTTTTCTTATTAACTTCCTAGAATTATTGAATACTTCTTGATATTTATTTTTATTGTTCTGGCTAGGACCATTCCTAAACTTAATCCATAGTTTATTTTCTTTTTGAGTTTTTCCAACTTCATTGTCCACCATTCATTACTTTTTCTGCTATGTTTAGATGCCCTCATATATGGCATATAGGAATTAATTACTGAATACATGTGATCATAAAAAGTATCTCAACACTCTGAAACAGTCTTGTGTCTCCTAACTTTTAACCAGTCCAATGCAGATAGTTCCCTTCTAATAGCTACATAATATGCTTGGTTACATTTAATTTTTCTTTTTTATAATATGTAAACATTTCTTAAATTTAATTTAGTCCTGAGCCTGGTAACTCCTGCCCAATTTGACAGGTATTTACAGCCACACCTTCTTTAATCCATACATCATCCAATATCACATCATTTGCAGTAGTACATTACTATTGGTAATAATTGGACTTGTACTACTATTACTCAAAGTTAAATTAGCCCATTTCACTTTTGGCACGTTAAATCCCTTGTTGCCATGCCATAACCCTGTTGGAAATATTTTTCCATACTGGAGCAAAATTCACCAAAATTATTTCTAGGCTGATTAGAGAAGTAGTATTGTGTAATAATAATAATAATAATAATAATAATAATAGGTTCATAGGTGTCTACTAGGCTAATGGCCCTGGAGCCTTTACAAGCCTAGCCCATAGGATTAACCTGGCATCCTGCCACCCAACCTTAGTTCCTAGAGCCTCTGTTGAGTAGATCCACTGGAGTGATCCCCGGGTGAATTTTCTATTTCCAATCCACTCATCAAGATTTCTCTTGAAGAGAGCCAGTGATTTGTTAGCCGGGTAGGCCCACTGGACACACAATTCCTTTTCAGGGACAACCTGGAAGCAGTGCCTGGTTAAGTCTGGTTAAGTGACTTGCTCAAGGTCACACAGAAGGCAGATGAGGGCTGAAGAATTAAATCTGTACCACTGGAACTGCAGCTCATGGTCTTAACCCCTTGTGCTAACTACTAGACATAACAGTATATATTTGAAAAGATCCCCTTCTTTTTGCAAAGTATCATGCCAGTGTGTAGATATGTCTCAGTTCCCTTTCTCCTAGCACATACAGATTTAGCAGGGCTGTAGCCTCTCTTTCTCTGAAGCAAGAGCGTTCCGAATGTTTGGCTGTATAACCACTGACTTTGTACTGCTCTCCTCAAGCTGCACAGCAATTAGGGCATGTAGAAGGTGCCCTAAAACTTTAAAAACTGTCCAGTTGTCCAGTCCTTGGTAGCATATGTCCCATATAACTGCTGCAGCAGTGACCTTTTCAAGCATCTACTGTTATGGTAAGTTTACCTATACAACTGTACTTTTCCTTCTAATGACACATGTCAGGGTAGCTGTTGTGTAGAAAGTGAAAAATGCTGATTTATCTTAAGTCAGTGGTTAACTGAACTTGGGACTTTATTTTAGGTTATCTGCTGTCAAAAGTGGAAGAAAAAGTTGGGTCTCCAGAACGTCCACTTTCTGATTTAGGCCTTATTAGCTATCGCAGTTACTGGAAGGAGGTGTTGCTTAGATATCTTCATAACTTCCAGGGCAAAGAGATCTCCATCAAAGGTGAGTAGATTGGTGCTAGTAGAGTGCAAAGTGACTTTTTAATGTGATAACATTATTAAAATACTCGATAAATGGACATTAAGTTTGAGAATCCATTATAAATTGTAGGTCTGCATATACTTAAATTTTGCATTAATTTAAAACTGCAGTCTGTAGGAATACCACATTTGAAGAGTGTTGCTAGGACTAAGCATATCCTTGTCCCTTCAGCATAGAGGAATGAAGCCCTGACAAAAAGCCAGGTGACCCTTATTCGACTACCGGCATGGGCAGTGGAGGGATTGGATGAAGGAGGATGGCTTGAGCTGCCAACTCCCCCATTCTGTGGGGATAGCGGCAACCTGGCTGCCACAGTAGACATGCTTACTGCTAGGTAGGGAATCACTTATGGAAGAGGTCAGGCCGAACTTGCTGTGTAAATCTGCATATGCACAGCTGAGTTGGGGGTGATATCTATTTATTTTATTGACATCTGTTTACAGGGAAAGTCCGACTGGATAATTTTATCCATTTTCAGCAGAGGCTTGGGGAGAAAATCTCTACAAGTAAAATCAATAGAAAATGTATGTGCATGGTTAAAAATTGACATCATATTACAATATACTGCAAGTATATAACATGTAGAATAGTATGCATACATCATCAATAAAACAAGATAAATACAATATCATGTAGCACTGAAATATGGTGGCATGTTATAAGTTTGAAAGTTTATTACTCACTCAGAAAGCAAATATCAGAGTGGAAAATTCAAACAATGGATAAGGAGAAAAGGAAGAGATGGGAAAATGAGAAACGTATTTGTTAGATAAGTGTAGTATATATGGGAGGCAGGAGAAGTAAAGAAACTAGGTGAGATTAAAAATAAGGGAATAAAGGGTAAGAGATATAAAAACAAGTAAAAGGAGAGATACGATGTCTATAGGCATTAGAGGAAAAGGAGCTGACATTTTAGCCAGGAGAGTAGCAAGTATAAAGTCAGGAGTCAGAGAGGAATTCTTTTAGTTGCAGCTCAAATAAATGAATGTTATGTATTGACCTGATTGGTGCAGTGATCATATTCCAGGGTTTTGCTACGCAGTGCGAGTACAGACTTTGACCACAGTTTCTGTAAGGCTTATAGATGTCAAGTACACTTTTGTCAGAAAATCAAAGGTGACAGTTTGGGAGATAGTGGTGGAGAATTGTATTTATAGCTGGGCAGGATGTGGGATTAAATGTAATTTTTTGTGTTAAGACAAATTGGTGATTATTTAGTTGGTGCGATAATTCTAGCCAATTTAGTCTTAGTCCACAACAGTGATGTGTTCTGTGATTTGTATGAGCTGCATGTCTAGCTACCGTGCAGACCTCTCAACCATACCGAATTCCTCAGTGTTTACCAGTTTTGAGGACAAAAGAATGGGGTGCCACGAATTCCCGAGTGGCCCCTTTAATTCACAATTTTTTTTTTTTGTTTTTATTTTTTATTTATTTACCTTTTTTTTTTGTACTATAACTTTAAATGTATGTCTGACGTCACCACACATTGTCAGCCTAAAGGGGGTGTGCATTCGTGAATGACACCAGCTTCATTGGAGTGTTGTTTTAAACTGTTTTAGAGGGAAGGGAATATAGCGGCAATTGCATTGCCTACTGATCTGGCTACATTCTGCTGGTCAGGTAAGAAAAAAATGAATGTGTATTTTAGCACAGCACATCAGAAATCTAAAAGTATTAAACAGAGTGTTTCATCAGTGCATTGTGATTTAAGGGTGTTTGTGTGTGTCCGGCGTCCAGACTGACACAGTACATGGAGCTGACGTGGTGCCATGTACTGAGTCAGTTTGAGAAATCTATTGCCGCAGAAGTTACTGTTTGTTCAGTGCATACATGCGATTTCAGAAAGCTCTGTATAAGCAAGTAAGCAGCTGTGTGTTGAAATCTCTATTTTAAGGTAACTCCATGTGTGTGAAGCTAACCGGTCCGGTCTACAGAAATATATAAGCAAGTAAGCAGCTGTGTGTGTGACCGTGTGTTGAAATCTCTATTTTAAAGCAACAGCAACTCTGTGTGTGTGTGAACTGTGAAGCTAGCAGGTCCGTGCTACAGAAATTTCTATTTTAAAGCAGCTCCATGTGTGTGAAGCAAGCAGTTTTAAGCAAAGCAGCTCTGTTCCGTTTTACAGTATGTGTGATGCTTTGTTTAAACGGAGCTGCTTTAAATAGAGATTTCACTTACACACACACACTGTAAAATGGAAAGCGCCATTCCGTTTTACAGAAATCTCTATTTAAGCAGAGCTGTCTGATGTGTGTGTGTGTGTGAGAAATCTTTTTAAAGCAGCTCTGTACTGTATTAGTATTGCTTAACAGTTGCACGCTGTTGCTGTAACGTATTTAAACAGTCGTTTACAAAATTCACATCAGTCGTCAGATAAAAGTCCCAACAAACACATTTAAAAAAAATCAGTCATGGGTGCTAAGCCATCCTCCACTTGAAAAGCTAATATAAACATTTTTAAGGAATTGCATTTCTGCAGGACAACTTTTATTCATTTTTTTCATACATGTTGCCCCCCCCCCGAATTGTTTTTATTTTTATGGTAAACCAGTGAAAAGTGGTCTTTGGCATTAGAACATGGTGGGTTTTGCATCACACATTATTTTCTAAACTATTAACTTGGGTAACATGAGAATAACGTCTGATTCTGTTACATATTTTTGCACTGTCCCTTCAGGAACTTTTGGTTCTTTGGTAAATAACTGAGGTTCAGGCTGTGATGACAGACTTTTTTTTTTACTTTTATGTAAAATGCATGCTGATGTTCACTAAAAGCTTCTCACAGGTGTTGGTAGTGACTTGGCCAGTAAATACTAGCATCTTCATTCTTGCACACAACTTTTGCTTTAGTTTTGAACAGCTTTTGATCTAGTGTTCTCCATTATGTCCTGTGTGTGTAGCATCATACATTAGTGTAGTATGGGTTAAACATCCCACATGGTGTTTAGTATAACAGATATGTTAAGATGGTGATTAGCAGTTTCCTTTGACAAAACCATGATCAAAGTTATTCAACTGTCAGTCATTAATAAAAAAATTATAATTTAGAGTGCATATAACAACAGAAACATGTATCAGCATAAGATATGATATTAAAATGCATTTAAATTGAGCTTTGCATTTAAAGACTGCTTCACAAAAGTGAAAGGAACCAGAGGGGGGATGTCCTTTCTCTTGCTTTCTTCAGCAATGGAACTGTGATGGAATTGACAGATTTAATAATCCAGAAAGAAAAATGTTTTAATTGCAGGATTATTGTTTCACCCAATAGTGATACAGTTTGCAGTACATTGTTAAATCAAAACACAGATGTCTGGGTGATGCCTGTTAAGCAAGCAGTCTTGCAAAGTATTTAATGACACACTTGGAAGCAGTGCACATTAAAACTCAAATGATTAGCATTGCCAGCCATTTTTTTGAGTGGCTCTGTTCCACAACATTTATTTTGCTGGCAAATCATTGTGGCATCACTGATGTTTTGAGTTTCAGATTAATACTTCTTCAGAAATTTCATGCTAATAATATCCTATTCCAGCAACTTTAATTATATTTATAAGATGAATGTTTTAAAATCTTTCCATATTTTATGCCTTTGTCCCACTTATTTTAGACTTTGTCCAGACTAATATATTGCAGCCACCAATCTTTCAATCTTGCTTCTGCTGTAATGCAAAGACACTTTGTTTACAACAGGACATGCTGGAGGGACAGGTTCATCACCCAGAGGCCAGAGACTATCCATACTCTGGAATAAGCTTCCTATCCATGTCAAGCAGACCACCTCGAAACTTTGCATTTGAAAGTTGGTATCCTAAAATTCCATGTGGGGTGGGTGGGGCTACATAATTATGTATGCACATTTTATGTTAATCAACGTACCGATTTGTACCTATTTTTCATGTGCTTTGCCCAGATTTTTAATGTTTCCAGGTTGAGAGGTATGCTACCGTGTAGTAACACTGTTCTAGTTTATATTTTAGGGTGGCCTGGAGATTAGTCAAGATGGGAGGACCATATAATATAGAGGGGAGTAGGTATGTAGTGGCAAGTGTGACTCTGGTGAATGCAGTATGGAATTTTTTGCCTCTGTACAGTATTCATTGTTTTTTGAGAGTTTGTTTATATTGCACTGCATGTGCAAGTCATAGTTGATTCTGCCATCTACTGTAACCCCCAGCAGTTTTGTATGAGGCACTACTTCAGTTGGCATATTGTCTGGGAATGTGATCTTAAAATTATTTTTCTCATGGGTAAGTGTTTCGGGGGAAAAATAAAAGAAGTTTGTGTTTTGTCTGCCTATTGAACAAGAGATGCTTGTTGTATAGCAGCATGAGATTGTGTATAAATATATTAAGTTGAAGAATACCAAGGATAAAGCCTTGTGGATCACCTTAACGATGGGTAGGTAAGGGGAAGGGGTTCCATTTGACTGGCTGGCAGCTTCTGACGAGTAATTATTAAACCACTGAAGAGTAGATTGTGAGATACTAGTTGTGGGCAGTTGTAGTAGGAGTTTTTTGACATAGAGTGTTGAAAGCTTTAGGTAAGTGTAGGAATAAGTAAGATATGAGTGTACCACTATACCTGACTTTATTTATGGTATCTGTAAAAGTTAGGAGGGTAGTTGTTGTGCTGTGGGCAGGTCTAAAATCATGTTGATTATCAGTTAGTAATTGTTCCTTTAAGACATGTAGACTAGTTATTTATGGACACATTTTTCCATTATTTTTGAGAAGGGGATTAGATGCAATGGATTTGAAAATAGATATCTCTGTGTAAGTGTCACCTCTGTGGTAAGGGATGATAATGGCATTTTTTACAGACAGAAATATAGGATTAATGCATTGACCTGTTTGTAAAGATGGAGACCGGAAATGCTATGGCATTAATAATTTTTGAGGTATTCTACAGGAAGGCTACCTGCAGAGGGTGAGCAGGGTTTAAGTTTGGATTTTTTTTTTTATTAAGGATGTGGCAAATGCTTTTAGTGAGAGGGTATTATTGGATGGGGGTAGTCAGGAAAGTATTCATTCATGAGGGCAGCTATGCCATCAATTAAGTACTCGGCTGTTGCTAAGGTGGATTATTCGGACAAAGGTTAAGGACATTGTTATTTCCTGGGTATAAAATTTGATCTGTTGTTGTCTATTTTTGTTAGATTCAACCTTTGGTACTCAGATCCAGTGTTGGTAGCATCAAACCTTAGGATCCAGGGTTCTAACTCCTCCGCTATCAATAATTCCCTCGCCACTGTCATATTACCTCAGATCTCGCTCACCGCTTCAACTGGATGATCACGGAAGCGCTAAGCTCATGTTGGATAAGTGATTTTTCATTTTATCTTCGATATTTACATTATAATCTCTTTTCTTCTGTTATTTTCTTGTGTGTGTGTGTGTGTGTGTGTGTGTGTGTGTGTGTGTGTGTGTGTGTGTATATATATATATATATATATATATATATATATATATATATATATATATATATATATATATATATATATATATATAGATAAAACAACTTTGAGTAGCTTAGTTATTATAGTCACTGCAGTTCTTTAAAGTTTGATAGGTATTTTTACTTATAATTTATTTGCTGAGCTAAGTGAATTTTCTGGAATTTAATTTATGCTTTCTAAAAATGTGGAAAGTATGGCTACAAAATCCCTCTACAGGAGCTCCATTCAGTGTGCGTTTATTGTGTGGGAGCGGCACACTTGAAAACTGAATGTGAAGCTTGTACTTCTTTTGGCCATATGCTCTTCAGAGCAAGATAGACAAGCTTATTCTAAAGAGACTTCTTCCATCCACTGCAGGATCCTCTGTGGTTTCTCCCGCTTCTTCTGCACCGATGAGGAAAGAAAAAGTGAGGAAAGCTTGCAAGTCAAAGAAGCCTATAAAAGATAAGACTCCTGAGAAGGGTGGCAAAAAAGCTAAAAAATGGTCCCTGGATCCCACAGCCTCAGTGGGTCTGACATCAAAAGTGCCAAAGTCTTGGATCCATTCTCCATCCAGCTCTTCACTCTGGATCAGATTAGCGCTCGGCTCCATTCCCCTGTTCTTCAGCAATGCTCCAGGCCTTCATCATTCACATTTTCCAGTCTGCTATTTCTACCACGAGCCTCACCAAAGCCAATGTCGATGTGATGATGCGAAAAGTCCTCTGGACACAGATACAGTTGGGAGTCCTCTTTGCTCTGTCCCCTTAGATAGAGTCGAGAACATAACCACCAACCACCCTTGTTTAACTCCATTGCAGGTCTGTCCATTGCATCCTAAGCCCACTGATTCAAAGATTCCCTGAGCACCTTTGCCAATGCTGATAGTGTCATCCACTCAGCTCTGACAACAACCCAGTCTCTCAACTCTGGGTTTGAGACAAATGTCAGAGACGTCCCCACCTCTTGGAGTGTTGGCTCTCAACAGCTTGGCTTCAGTGTTAGACTCTGCACTGGGAAGGGTTTGGAGCTTCAGAGTCTCTTTCTGTTTCACCTTTTAGAGAGACTTCCTCAGCTTCTATCTCTTCCTCTGCCTTTGAGGCCTTCCATTGGGTCCTGTCACACTCAAGAGAAGAGGTGCCTCTATCATTTTCAGATCCAACCCAACCTCAGACTTATTCTCCTCTGAAATCTGCTCCTTCTTGTTGACAGGGATAGACAGTCTCTAAAACTCTAGGAAGAGTTCCGGAAATGAGAGCAGTTGGCAATGCAGGCACTTCAAGTCTCTCTTCCACTACGTGTGATTGCAGTCCAGACAGACAACATGTCCGTTATCTGGTACAACAACAAATGGGGGAGAGCCAGGTCTAACCCACTGTGTCAGGAAGCCATGAGGGTTTGGCAATAGGCAATATCTTCCCAGCACTTTCTGATGGCAACACACATTCTGGGGACTGCCAGTGTACTAGCAGACAAATTGAGCATGCATATTCGTTTGGCTATTGAGTGGTTCTTCAATACAGCAGTGGCAAATGAAATCTTTAGTTGCTGGGGCCAACCTTGCTGCAAACTTGTTTGCCTCTTGCCTGAACAAAAAGTGCAGCAGTTACTTTGCCCTGATTCCTCCATGGGGTCAGACACCAAGGGATGCTCTGATCTACAGTTGGTTTCCTCTGTGCATTCCCTCCATTTCCTCTAATACAAAATTAATTCATTAAGTCAGAAGGGTCAAGGCCAAGGTGATCCTCATTGCCCCAGACTGGCCACGACAGGTTTGGTTCCCATATCTTTGGTCTCAGCTGCTCAGACTACCATGGATCTGACTCACGGGCCTTATCTAATCTGCCATCTTTCCAGGCATCTTTTTCTGGACCTAGCCTCACTGAAATTAACCACTTAATTATTCCAATTCTAATGATTGCCAGGGATGCCACTTTCATAGAAAATGTTGTCCATATTCTTTCTGCTTCATAGAAATCTAGCACTAGAAGAGTGTATCAAAGCAAGTGAAAAAAATATTCTTTCTAGGCTATGGGGAAAGGTTTAGATCCTTTCTCATTTCCCCTTCCTTCTATTCTAGAATTTCTGTCTGAATTATTTCAAAAAGGTTCAAATATTTCAACAGTGTTCAACTGGCAGCTGTTTCCAGTTTTCAAATAGGCCAGAACAAGACTCTTATAGCTTCTTTAAAGGTGTCTAAGGCTTTCGTTAAAGGAACTTTTTTTCTTTGTCCCCCAATTCAAGATCCTGTTTCTTTTTGGGACGTCATGGTGATGCTTCAGGCTATCACAGTCTCTCTCTGAACCAGCAGATTCTGTGTATATTATGTTCTTAACTTGGGAAAATAATTATTTTGGTGGCAATTACTTCTGCTAAGAGGATTTCAGAACTTCAAGCTCCTCTTTCATTGCAAGCCACCTTACTTGTTTTTTCACAAGGACAGGGTTTTTCTAACAGCAAATTTGTCTTTCATGCCTAAGATGGCATCCAAGTCCAACGTAAATCATACCATCAATTTGCCTGTATTCTTTCCAAAATACTCTAACAAAGGAGAATGAAAACTACACATGTGAAGTTGTTAAATCTCACCGTTTATTCTCACTGATGGGTTCGGAGCCGATCCTCGGCTCCGACACGGCTGATAGCAAGCTCAAGGTTTGCCAGTAGCTCGAGACCAAGCTCCTTATCCCGCAATGCACTGCTGGAATTACCTCAGATCTAGTTTGCCGCGGCAAGAGAGATCTCGGTGATCCAGCTAGTTCGGACCATTTTAAAAAAAGAATTAACAGCAAGTCTGTAAAAAGTTTTCTTTTTTGTTTAAAAAATATAGTGTGTGTTAGTACTATTATATTTACTCTATAGTTAAATACTTAGATAGTATAAATAGTTTAAAAGTTAGGGCCTTGTTGGCTTCTTGGTTTGTGTGGGCCTTTAGCCCTTTTCTCTCTACTATTAATCCTTATAATAGTCAGGCTTTTTCTGTGGGCCTCTTAGCCCTATATTTGTGTATGTGTGTGTGTGTGTATATATATATATATATATATATATATATATATATATATATATATATATATATAAAATACTGTTATAGATAGTGTCTGGATTGGGTTTAGTTGCTTGTGGATCTAATTTACTGTTTTTTCTCTTAAGTATGTCGGATGATAGGGAAAAATCCCACCCCAAATCGGGATTCAAAAAATGCCCAGATTGTGGGCCGAAAATGTCCGTCACTGACGGACACATTCAATGTGTCTACTGTCTGGCGCTAAACACCTCCAAGACACCTGTAGCATTTGCCACTCCTTTTCTTCAAGAGTCCTCTTGGAGAGAAGGAGGAAACTTATAGACAGGGGAATGCTACAGTAATCTTTTTCAGACGTTTTGAGTAGCCATGAGGGTGCTAGTACGTCCTCCAAATCCAAGTCTTCAGATAAGGTCTCAAAAAAGGCTAAGATTTCAGGAGGACAGTCATCGGAACCGAGTGTACCTTTGATTCGGAGCCAGCTCTCAGTATTGGAGCCGGTCTCTGAAGTTACTTCTTCACCTCTGCTCCAGATAGCAACTTCGGTGCATTCAGCTAAGTCTTCAGTCATTCTTTCAGATTTGGACATGGATCGGCTAGTGCAGAAGCTTTTACAGGCACCAGGACTTGCCAAATTGTTGTCGGCCCCAACCAGCTCATCGGCACCGAAGACCATGGAACCGGATTTGTCTACTCCTCCTCCAAGCCTCACTGGACTCTCAGAGCTGAAGGAAATTGAACCGATGGTGGTCGAACCCTTGGAAGCTGATACCTGCACCGGTGTTATCGTCTCCATTTACTCGGATGTCCTCGGTGCCGACCGAGGGCTCTAGGAGCCGACACTCTCCCGTCGGGACCGGGGAGGATAGTTGCACCGACGTGTCGGTGCCGACTCTTCCTCTCGGGGCTTCGGCTTGGATGAGCTCAGCTCCTACCTCAGCTCGGAGCCCAGGGTTTCGGTGCGGGAGGATCGGACAGTACTCTCTGGTCCGTCCACTCCCTCTCGTCAGAGCCATGGTGCCTTCGATGCTATGAGGAGAGTTTTGTCTCCAAAGACAACATCAGCATCGGTTTAGCTTTCCCTTTCCCCTCAAGCTCCTGTGTCTGCTTCTTCATCTACCGATCCCTCTAAGCATAGAGACCCCGAGCCACAATTACCCCCACAAGGCATCCCCTGCTCTTCTGAGACCTCCCCAGATCCCCCCCACTGAGGAGGTGCCCAGGAAGAGACTGTGCAAGAGGAGGCACTTAGACTCCCCACAGGAGTCTTTGACATCTAACACAGACTTAGATGATTCAGAAGGGTCCCCTCGATCCCCCTCTGAGGATATCTTCTTTGCAGAGATACTAGAGATCCTTAGTCAGAGGGGCGATTGGCAGTCCAAGACCCCTACTGAGGATGAGTCTGTGCTCTTGAAGGCTTTTGGGTCTCAACCTTCCACTTCTTGGGTGTCTCCACCTTACGACGAGCTCATGGAACTGATCTCTCGTAAGGCGTGGGAGTCACGGGAGGCCATGGAACCTGTTCCTCGTAGACCCAGTAAATTCATATCTGCCCCAGTGGACAAGCCAATTTTGACAAAAGGAGTGCCTGTTGATGCCATGGTGGTAGCTGCAGCCACCAAAAGGAAATATCTGAGACATTCTCTTCTATCCATCCCCCTAACAGAGATTCTAGGGTTATGGATAGATATGGGAAGCGCATGTTTAGTTCAGCGACTTTTTGTCTGCGATCACTGAACTACTTAACCCATTTTACAAGACTACAGAGAGATCTCCTGAAAGACCTAGGAGATACTCTCCAGGGTACAGTAGCTGCAGGAGTGGCCGACAAAGTCAACGCCCAGCTCACTACCCTAAACTCAATGGTGAACTCGTCCATGCGTCTCATATCCTATGCAGCTGATGGTTCGAGTAGAGACACTAGTTCGAGCATTGCTCTTCGAAGACAAGCCTGGATGTGTCTCTCTTCCTTTGCGGAACCCTTTAAGTCTTCCTTTATTAATACCCCATTCGATAGCTCATCACTGTTTGGCCTCAAAGTAAAGGAAACTTTAACCAGGTGTGAGCAGGAAGGCAAGACCTTATCTGCCGTTGGGGTCCGTTTTTCCACCCCTTCTCAGCCCTACACCAAGGGCTCTAGGGGGGAAAAATGTGGTTCCGAAAAACTCAGGTAGCCTTTCAGGACACACATGGAGAAACCCCCTCTAGAGGCAGAGGAGGGGGTTATAACAGAAGATGCCACCCCCGTGGCAGAGGGGGTCCACAGTGACAGGGATCAGTTCTCCGGTCAGTCCCTGGATGCAGAAGCCTGGCTAAACATAACATTGGATACTTGGGTACAAAGCATCATTTCCAGAGGATATTTCATACCATTCTGTACCCCTTCCATTCCTATAAAGAAAATCCCAGATGTTCCACCCAATCTCAGGGAACAAGCAATCGTAGAGATCTGCAGATTGCTAGAAAAAAGTCATCCAACCAGTCCCAGCAGACCAAGTCAGATTCGGAACTTACTCAAGATTCTTTTTGGTACCAAAGAAAACAGGGGACTGGAGACCTATCTTGGACCTCAACAGACTCAACCAGTTCGTAAAGAAAGAGAAGTTCCGAATGGTCACGCTTCAGTCCATTCTTCTCTTCTTAGGGAAAGGCGATTGGATGTGCTCCATAGATCTCAAAGACGCATACTATCACATAAAGATGAACAGACACTCCAGAGATAATCTGCGCTTCCGACTGGGAGCCAATCATTACCAGTTTCGAGCCCTGCCCTTTGGTCTCACTACAGCCCCCAGAGTGTTCACCAAATGCATGGCAGTGGTCACGGCTCACCTGAGGCATCTAGGATTCCAGGTGTTTCCATACCTAGACTATTGGCTCCTCACCGCTACCACCAGGCATCAATTGACTCAGGCAACACAATACACTCTGACACTCTGCCATCAATTAGGCATTACAGTCAACTTCGAAAAGTCTGCCTTATCACCATCTCATCATACCGTTTTTATAGGAGCAGAGTTAGATACCTCAGCTACCACTCTACGTCTCCCTATCGAAAGAGTCTCTCTTCTCCGCCAAAACGTCAGCTCACTGGTGTCAAAGAACAAAGTTACAGCAGCGGAGGTATTGAAAGTACTAGGTTTGATGGCGGCAGCAATCCTGGTTATACCACTCGCAAGGATGCATATGCGAATTCTTCAATGGCTCCTCTTCGCTCAGAGGTTTTACCAGAAACTACCAATGCACCACATGATTCTTATCATGGATTCTTGCAGGAGAAACCTTCGGTCGTGGTTGACGTCTCTTCATGTCACAATCGGAAGACCCTTTGTCCCCCCCCCCCCCCAGTAGCCACTGCGACCATGGACGCTTTCCTGATAGGGTGAGGGGGGCATTTTCAGGGAAAGACTGCCCAAGGCACATGGACAGATCAAGAATCACATCTGCACATCAATGTTCTAGAGTTGAGAGCGGTACTTCTGGCGTTGCAGTACTTTCAGGGCTCTCTCCCTCTAGGGACTATTGCATTTCAGACCAACAGCATGTCAGTAGTCTGGTACGTGAACAAGCAAGGCGGAACCAAGTCTTACCCCCTTTGTCGAGAAGCCCTCAGGGTCTGGCAATGGGCTGTGTCGTCACAGCATTTTCTGTTAGCAGCGCACATCCCAGGGAAATCCAACATGATAGCGGACAAGCTAAGCAGGGCAATATTACTCCCTCACAAGTGGTCTCTCAAACAACAGGTTGCGGAGTTGATTTTCCGCAAATGGGGCCAGCCTTGCTGCAACCTTTTTTTCAGCCACATCAATTCAAAATGCAGAAGATACTTTGCCCTAATACCACCTCCCGGTCATCCCCCCGAGAGATGCACTTTTACACGATTGGCCCCCGGGTCTCCTTTATTCATTTCCACCCTTCCCTTAAATACGCAGATTTTTACAGAAAGCAAAATCGCTGGGAAGGACTGTTCTACTCATAGCCTCCTACTGGCCTCGACAGATTTGGTTTCCATTTCTCCACCATCATCTGTTGGAAGATCCATGGATCCTGGACCCAGTTCCGGACCTTCTGACTCAACTGTCAGGGGATCTTCATCCTTCTCTGCAGTCCCTGAAACTGACTGCTTGGCTAATCCACTTCCCCTAATTGCCAAGCTTCATTCAATTTCAGAAGCTGCAAGACAGATTCTCTTGTCTTCTCACAAGCCATCTACCAGGAAATTATATGGCAGTAAATGGAAAAGGAGCTGCGCTATCTTCGATTTTAGAATTTCTAACAAAAGTTTTTAAGGAAGGGGCAGCAGCTGCTACAGTTCGAGTTCAGTTAGCTGCTATCCCAAATTTTCACCTTGGTCTTGGTGGCTCAAATATTATGAGCCATAAATTATCTAAAACCTTCCTTAAAGGCGTTCTTCATATGAGACCTCCGATCAACATTCCCTTTTCTCCCTGGAATTTAAACCTTATGCTGTCTCAAATTATTCTTCCCCCTTTTGAACCAGCATCTTCTTGTGATTTAAAATTTTTATCTTGGAAAACAATATTTCTTGTGGCCATTACGTCTGCCTGCAGAGTGTCAGAACTTCAAGCATTATCTATCAGACCACCCTACATGATCTTCCATGCTGATAGAGTATCTCTCAGAACAAATCCCTCATTTTTACCTTAAGTCTGTTCTGAGTCAAATATCAATCAGGTCATTGAACTGCCAGTTTTTTTCCACAACCACTCTAGCAAATTGGAATATATGCGGCACAAAATTGATGTTCACAGACAGCTCAGATTTTATCTTGACAGAACTAAGGATATTAGGAAATCAGACCAACTTTTTGTATCCTTCTCAGAAGCAAGAAAAGGCAATCCAGTGGCTAAAACAACTTTATCTAAATGGTTATCCGATTGTATATCCTCTGTTTATGAGAATGCGAACATGCCTTTAACGCACAAACCAAAAGCTCATTCTACCAGAGCTGTCTCTACCTCTTTTGCTTTTCAAGCTAAATTGCCCCTTGACCATATTTGTGCTGCAGCCACTTGGTCTAAGCCTCATACCTTTATCACACATTACAAAGTAGATAGGGCTTCAAGGGACAGGTCTTCCTTTGGTTCTACGGTACTGAAGAACATACTCCCATGAGCCATTCAAGGTTGAGGGTGCTAGGGACGCTACCCATCAGTGAGAATAAACGGCGAGATTTAACAACTTCACATATAGAAGTTATGTACTTACCATAACGTTCCATGTGAGTTGTTTATCTCGCCTTTATTCTCACGTCCCTCCCTCCTTCCCCCTCCTGGCTGACTGTTGACTTAGAGGCTAGTACCATCCTGGTTATTCAATATTTCTTCTTCCCCTTTGGGAAGTGTTCTTCGTATGTAAATATATATATATATATATATATATATATATATATATATATATATATACCTGGTTATTCAATATTTCTTCTTCCCCTTTGGGAAGTGTTCTTCGTATATATATATATATATATATATATATATATATAAGAGGGTATGCATATGTTGTATATATGTATATATATGTATATACTGTTATTTGCAGCAAACAAGATCTGAAGTAATTCCAGCAGTGCATTGTGGGATACGGGGCTTGGTCTCGAGCTACTGGCAAACCTTGAGCTTGCTATCGGCTGTGTCGGAGCCGAGGATTGGCTCCGAACCCATCAGTGAGAATAAAGGCGAGATAAACAACTCACATGGAACATTATGTTAAGTACATAACTTCTATTTACTTGACGTTCATAGACAGCCTAGATTTGGGTCTACTTTAGAATGAAGAAAATTTAAAATATCGAGCGCTAACATGAGTGAAAAATCAGAAATTCAATATTTCGTTTTTTGGATAGCAGTACAGTGAAGATCGAAGTATTTGCCCTTTCCTCACTGTAGTGCGATCTCAGAGTAGGAATATATATTTAGCGGGGGGGGGGGGCACAGCCCCCACAATAGCGATTTCACGTTTCTGATTTTTCGCTCGAGTGAGCGCTCGATATTCTAATTTTTTGTTGTTGTAATATAGACCCCTAGACTTTACTTACATTGAACCGAGAACTTCAGAAAGTCAGACCAATTATTAATTGTATTCTTTAAATCGAAGCTGGGAAAAGGGGCTTCCAATCTCACTGTTTCAAGATGGCTGTCAAGCTGTATATCATTTGTTTATGAAACACTGGGTCTAAAACTCTCCAAAAGATGTAACGCTCATTCCACAGTTTTTCCAGCAGTTTTTCAACACCTTTTTCCGATTGATGAGATTTGTGCAGCTGCTACATGGTCTGCAGTACATACCTTTATTAAATTAGCACAGTCCAGAGCTTGTTCTTCCTTTGGCACTGCTGTTCTCAGAAGTATCCTTCCATCCAGGAAATCATGTAGCTAGGGATTTTTCCCAAAGGTTTAATCAGATGAAAATGGACAACATTGGATACAAAAGGTATGTACTTACCATAATTATAGATCTGTGTTGCCCTGTTTTCATCTGGTTCAACATCCCTCCCATCATCCCCCTTCCAAATTATCACGTAAAACGCACCCATGTGTGGGGCTAACCTCAACAGGTTAGTAGGATCAATTGGTATTGTCTTTCCATTCCCATTGTATTATTTTGTCTATCTGTATTTTTATTACTCATTAAGTGTATTCCTTACATGAGGCAAATTTGATCTGAGGTAATTGGACAGTGACAAGGGAATTATGGATAGGGGAAGAATCAGGGCCCTGTATATGAAGGTTGGAGAACGAGTGAACAAAATATATGCATTTTGTGTGTGTGTGTTCGTGTTCACACTTTATATTTCTATATATGATGTAAATATATATAATTATAGATATAGTTTATACTTACATGGGCTTCCTGTTCTAACTGTAGTCTTCAAAATTGCAATACCGAGGCAGTAATGCTTCAGAGTATTAAACTCCTTTCCTTTTTTTGAAAATCAGCAGCTTCTAAGTTACTATATGTAATTAATAAGGATGTGGAGGAAGGAGTACAAATCTCCACAGTAGGGGATTATGTGGGAAGGGGAGCTTGACCCCTTGAAAAAATGCTTTATTGGTGTAACAGAGAGTTGTATAACTTAATGTTTTACTGTTGAAATAGTTAATTTTTTTTTGTAATTGATGGACCTAACTTTGCACTATCAGGTCTACATGTGTACTTGTATGTGCATGGATGTATTTTTGTCCCAAAGTGGTTTGGATGTTTCCCCCTTGTGAGTGTGAGGGTTCCTTGCCATGGTGAGAACGCGGGCTGGAAGGTCAGTTTAGATGAAAGTGTAACAAACACAATCTTCAGATCTTTTTTTGCCTCTGAAGTGTTTGGACACTTTGTATCTTGCATATCTGTCTGGCACATCCAAGAAAGTATCTTCCAAGCACATGTGAAGCTTTTTAGCTTTTGCCTTAACCTTTTTTTGGTTACTGCCTTTTTTCCCCTCAGGTTGCATTGAGTCCAGAAAAAAGTCTTCAAAAGATGTATCTTGAGGAGACAGAATCCCCACTAAAGATGATCATGTTCAATGTTTGTCTGGGAGAGAATGATTTAAGCTGTGAACAATCTAAATTCCTGAACAAGAAAATACTTTCATCGATGGCTAAGAAACTTAAGGATATTTTGACCTGAAATGGTTGGTCAGCGTAGCAGAGATAGCTCCTTATTGTTTTCTGGTGAACACTCATTCCATGCTTCCCATAAGAAAAATCATCAGTATTGAACCATACTGCAGACTGCAATTACCCTCTACAGTACTGTAAAGAGATAAAGTCCTGACTGCATCCCACGTGACCAGACTTAGAGTAGGGGCTCAGGGAGTTGATGGTGCAGGCTGTGGGGATGGGTGTGTCCATCCTGAGGGGAAGATTTGGGTTCTTGACTGGTCTTATGCTGCTACCTGACTGTCTCTGCTGGAGGACAGAATCAGTCAGTGGGCGAGGGGGCTTATGTAGGAACTATATGTCAGAACAAATGGGTAGGAATGTAATACTGTGCATTTGTAATCTATGCATTTGGTCTGTAGGTGAAAGCAAGTTGACTCGACATTTTTTTTTTGCTTTCTAAACCTATTGTTCTAGATTTGAATTAAGCTAAGAATTAAAGCAGCTAGCATGCATCACGTTGAGTTTGTATACAAATAGAAATTATTATACTTTTAAAAAATAAATTAATATAACTTAATGAGTAGACATTAAGTCAAATTTTTACAACATTAACAAGGCAGGGAAGGAAAATATTATCATCACTTGCAATAGTTTCCACCCAAAAGGAGTAAACTACTGTTAGTAAATCCAGACATTTTCTTTTCATCCAAAAATCCTGGATTAGCAGTGACAATTTTTAAGGACCTTTGGTCTTTAATGAGCACTGAAAAAAAACATGTCTGAGTTATGTGTCTGCTCTCTGGGGAATCCAGAAACAACCTGAAGATAATTATTTGCATCCATTGTGGTCTGTGGGTAAATGTCTACAGATAGATCCTCTTAAAACAGCACTGTGTAGGTGTGCAGGAATAATCCAATCACTTAGATACTCATGAGTAAAACGGGAAACACTTTACTCAATAAAACACCATAAACACATTAACTGATTCATAGGATCATAGGAGGTTACTAGGCTAATGGCCCCAGGGCTCTTACAAGCCTACCCAAGTTCAACCCATGTTCCCAAAGGTGTGTGGTTCAAGCAGACACTAAAATCAGCACCTATTGCTCCCTGTCCAAGAGGGGACACAGGTGGAACCCCTGGGGTGAATTTCTGGTTACCCATCCATTCATCCAAATTGCACTTAAATAGAGCCAATAAGGGGCTTTGTTTAACATGAATAGGAAGCTTGTTCTAAAGGTCGGGCAATCTCTGAGACAAGTCTGTTTCTCCAGCAAGTTCTGTTGGTGTCACATACCAGGTTAAGGTCTTTTGAGAGAGTGACCCGTGTGCCATTTGACTTGTGAATGTGCAGCATTTCCATCAGAACTGGGTCAGAGATTGCTCTATATGCAAGGCACAGTTCACCTCAGAGCAGTCTGTATGAGGCAGAGTAAAGTGATAATGATTTCAGTCTGTCCGCATAAGACAGATCTTGAAGACCATGAATTTTCTTCGTAAGGAACCTTTGTGGTCTCTCCAATTGCTGCAGGTGTTTGGAAAGGAACATACCAAAGGGAGCATTGTACTCTGTTATGGACCTGATGAGGGAAAAGTACAGGGGTGTTATAACCTGCTTTTTGTGGAGGCAATGCCCATACTTATGAGATGAGCAATATAAAATGCTCTTTTTACCCCTGTGGAGAAATATTGATCGAAGTTAAGGTTGCTGTCAACCTGTGTGCCCAGATCTCTCACCACTAACTGTGTGCTTAGGGTATCGCTTGTGATGTGGTAGTTTGCAGGAATATCACTCTTACCAAAGGGGATGATAATGCATTTTTTTGCATTAAGTTTAAGACCATGACTTTGGCACCAGTCATTAGTCTGTGTAAGACCTTCTTGCAGGATGTTGACATCGCTAGGGGTTTCAATTATCTGTCCCAGTTTACAGTCATCAGCAAACTGTCAGCCACAGTCCTTTAGTTTTAACCTGCACTTCAGAGAAGTAGATTGTGAACAGTAGAGGTCTCAGAACAGATCCCTGTGGAACACACTTTGTTACGGGTCTGCTGGAGGAGGTGGATTCCGCTATATTGATGATATGATATGAGTTCTATCAGTGAGCCAGTTTGCAACCCACCTGACAATATATAGGTTGATGCCCAGCTGGGTGAGTTTATCAGTGATGCCTGAGTGGGGAATTGTGTCAACGGCCTTGGCTAAGTCTAGGTAGGCCGTATGCACAGATTTACCATCGTCTACAGCTTTGGTGACTGTCTCGAAGAAGTCCATCAAGTTTAACAGGCATGATCTTCCCTTGACAAAGCCAAACTAGGTGAGGTTGAGCATTTGGAGATGTCATATATCTTTGTTAATAAGGTCCATGATGATTGATTTGTTCTGTTCCCTTGCAGATAAGGCTGGTCAAGCTAATGGGTCTATAATTCCTGGAGTCTGTGGTTGCGCCCCCTTTGTGCAAAGGGAATGATGGTAGCTGTTTTCCGTTCCACTGGGATGAAGCCAGTGCTTAGGCTGTGATTGAAAAGCGTGCTCAATGGTGATACTAATTCCTGTTTTAACCCATCTAGAACACAGCCCGGGACATTGTCTGGTCCCATAGAGGCAGTGTTTTTGGCCTTGGAGAGGGCATTTAAGACCTGTTCCTCAGAGATACTAGGCAGGAGACAGGTGTTTGGGATGCTTTGGGGTATATGTGATGGGGACAGGGGAGTAAAGTTTTCACTGAACCTGTCAGCCAGCAGGTTTGCTATGTCCACAGGTTCTATGTATGTAGTACCATTAACTATGAGTTCAGCACAAATTTGGGCCTTACCTTTGAGGTTACGGATGTAACTAAAGAATGCCTTGTGGTTATCCTTATGGAAGCTAATTTAGATTCTTAGTTAGCTTTGGAGGACTTCACTAGGAGTCTTATTTGCTTGTTTAAGTTGATGAGTGAGCATTTCCAGTTTTGAGACCATTCCTTCCTGCTCTTGGACAGCAATTGTATAGCCTATTAATGGCAGTTGTCCATCAGGCAGGTTTGTTTTTCCTTGAAGATCTTGCTTTGGTTCTGTCAGGTACGGCAGAGTCAATACAATTGTACAGGTGCTTGTATAATGCATTGGTGTATAACTCGGCATAGATGTTTTTTCCTTCAGTAGGGGGAAGGGGCTATGAAGCTATTTATGCCGTCATGTAAAAAGTTGTAATTGGCCTTGGAGAAGTTTTTTATTCTAGTTGTTGCTGGGGGGGGGGTTGTCTTGTGTTATAGTTACTTCTAGCGAGACTGATTTGTGGTCAGATCTCATCAGGGATGGCCACAAACACTGGGAGTGGTGCAGCAGTTTCTCGTGTTATAGTTACTTCTAGCGAGACTGATTTGTGGTCAGATCTCATCAGGGATGGCCACAAACACTGGGAGTGGTGCAGCAGTTTCCCATGTTGGTGAGCACTAGGTCCAGGATGTTCAGAGTCCCTTGTGGTGTGTCAACCACCATGTTTTCGTCCTGCTCTTAAGACTCATCAAATAATGATACATTGGTGGGAGACTTATGAATTGCTCTTATGCTAATGCAGGTTTTTATGTGCTGGATATTTCCTCTGTATAGATTTTTTTTATATATTTGTAAGAACGCACCCTGCAACGTATAACATACAGTAATGATAGTGTTTTTTTTTTACAATTTTCTTTTTTTTTTTCTTGTATGTAATTTATTTTATTGTAGTTTTTTAGGCAGGTTTTTATAAGGCATGTTTTACTCTTACAGGCTTCTGTAAGGTGATTGATTGATTAATAGGCAAGCATCAATATGAGATATTAGAGTATAAGTACAGCAAGATATTGGATGTATTACTGTCTGATGAAGTCTATCTTCATTCTGTTTACCAGATTGCAGTTGTGTAGCAGTTTTCCATCATATACCTAGGCCAGGCTTTTAGAGACTGTCTGTGACTGTGCAAGTTATTTGTGTTAGCTGGGTAGCTTACATGACGGAATGTCCAAGTATGAGTAAAGAAAGAAGGTCAGTGACTGAATGTACTGCACTCTATGTCCCTTGGAAAAAAAAAAGGAGGAAAGACTTGAGATTTTTTTGTTCTCTGTCTCTGTAGTTAGCTGTTCCCAACTGTTAACATGCAACTCGTTTTCAGTGTCAAGCCTGGAGAACACTGGTATGTTTCTTGCACAAGTTTATTACTCTTTGACAAGGATATGATCTGATGTCAGTTTTCATTCTGTCAACTGTTGGGTCTGGATCCTATCTTTGGATCCGACTCGGCCATTATTAAAGCTTGTGGTAACCAAAATGCTCTCGAGCTTCGCCCTTATCCATACTGCACCAGCACCTAACATAACCCAAATCTCATTTGCCACTTTTCGCAAAGGACTTAGTCAGCCATAACTCGAGCTTCATCTCTAAATTCTTCAGATAAGTTAGATTTTTTTCTATCAAAACATTATATACTGCCTTTTCTATTATTCCCTTGTCCTTGTATATGTAGTGTATCTGTAAATACCATAGTTGGTATATATTCCCTCTTTTTCGTTACACATTAGTGTATTTTTAATTACCATTCTTGGTAATTCCTTTTCTTCCTTTGTTTGCTCCAAAAAAAAAAAATGTTTCTGTTTTTTCCTTTTTGTTGTAAGAATGGCTGAGAAGAGCCATTCCGGCTTCAAAAAGTGTTCAAAGTGTGTGAACAAGCTACCTATTTCAGACACCCACAATCTTTGAGTTTATTGTTTAGCTCCACAGCACTTACAAGAAGGCTGTCCTGTCTACCACAATTTTAATCCCGTGCTTTAGTGGAGAGGAAAAACAAATTAATATTGAAAAGTTTGTTGCCTTCTTTTTTTGGAGAAGCTATTACAGGGGCTCAGTCCCCCAAGCTTATGTCCAAGGAGTCGAAATCTCTGCTTTCTCGGTTCCATCTTCAAAGGCTTCCAAGAAAAGGACTAAATCAAATAAGAGGAGGTCTCAAACCTGTTCTGCCTCAGATCCGAATAAAAAAGAGGTTGTCAGATTCTACATCCTTAGATCTGACTTCTCCGGATCATATTATCTTGCCTAGGACCCAATATTCCCTATCAGTTGATACTGTAGGCTGCCTTCCCCTCGTTATGTAAAGGCACCATACAAAGTCACCTTCCCTGGCATCATCTCGTTCATCCAGGAGTTTGACTGAAGAAGATGCCTATCAAATGAGGCAGTTTTTCTCAGTGCATATCCAGGTGTGTGTTGCCAGCTCCTTCCACTTCAGGTCAGGAGGCCCATCCTTTGTCTATAACACCACTTCAGACTCCTTCTCTGATCCCTGTGGTTGCTTCAGAGTCATTGGATCCGAGTCTTCTGGATGTGTCTGGCTTGTATTCAAAGATAACTCTGTCTTTGTATCCAGAGCTAGCTCTGTGTGCCACTGCTCCAACATCTTTGAATCCAGAGGTCTCTTGGAGCCAAAGCTTCCTTGTTGGATCCGAGGTGCTGGGATTGACTCCAAAGGTCTTGGAGCCATCTCTGTGCCTTGGTGCTTCTGCATTGGACAGCTTGGTTTCGACTCCCACCTCGGGGAGATTGCTTTTGGGGTGGTAGGAGACAGCAGTTCAGAAGCCTGCCTTTTTGGTGCCGAGGTCTTCTGTTTCCCCGGGGTGGTCTGCCTTCGAGGTTGTGAAGAGGGTGTTTTCTGCTCAGACAGGATTGATAGACAAACCCCCCCTAGGATCTTCAGCACAGCACTCAGATGTCCCTGCACTTGGATCCTCATCATTCAACTCCACAGGGGCAGCCAGCTCGAAACCTCTAGCCTGCCCAGCAGGGTTTCATAGTCTCTTCTGATACTTCACAGGAATATCCCACTGAGGAAGTCCCTAGGAAGAGAAGGTGCAAGAGAAGACACTTGGACTGTCTACAAGAGTCAGTCACTGAGAATACAGACTTCGAAGAATGTGAAGGGTCCCAATGATCACCTGCAGAAGACATTTCATTTGGAGACATACTTGAGATCCTGAAACAGAGAGGAGGTTCAACCCCCAGCAACCATTCACCTAAGGAGTCAGTGTTTCTGGAGGCCTTTGGAGCTGGCCCATCTACTTTCTGGGTTACTCCTCTCGCCGACAAGCATATTATTTGGTCTCTCGACGGGCATGGAAGGAGCCTGATGCAGTTGAGCCAATACACAAAATTCTAGATTGGATTCTAGCTCCACCTGCTGGGAAGGAATATTGGGCTACAGGGGCACCCATGGATGATGGCGGCGCCCACCAAGAAGGAACTTGCCAAACAGAGTTCCTCTGTTCATCTCCCTAACAGTGAGTCTAGGATGATGGACAGGTGTGGGAAGTGTGTCTATGCTTCAACAACCTTTGCTCATAGGTTGCTGAATTATTTGGCACATTTTACTGGGCTGCAAAGGGATTTTATCTTTTAACTTCCCTTTCAGGAACCATTTCTGCTGAGGCCCAATCGCCTGTGGCTTCTCAGCTGGCTACCCACCAATATATCTCAAATTCATACATGAGATTCATTTTGCATGTAGCTGAAGGCGACTCAAGAGCAGTGGGTTCAGGCATATCTATTAGGAGGTGTGCCTGGATGCACTTATGTGATTTTGCAGAGCTATTCAAGTCTTCTTTCATCAGTGCTGCTTTTGACAGCACTTCTTTGTTTGGCCCCAAAGTGAAGAACACATTATCCAGGTGTGAGAAGTATGGAAAGACCCTCTGTGCAGTGGGCATATGTTTTTCAACCCCTCAAAGATGCTTTTCTAGGAATCAATGAGGTGGTCAGAAAATGTGGTTCAGGAAGTCTCTGGGTCCTTTTCAGGACACACATGGCGAAGGTTCCCCTAGTGGTAGAGAGAGGAACTCTGATGGTCAGCATCACCCCTGCGGCAGAAGAGACCTGCAAAACCAGAGGTCCAGAGATTCTTTCTCTGACAGATCCTACCATTGCTCCTGATGGTCGACTATCCCTGCACCAGAGAGCCTGGCTAGACATAACAAAAGATACTTGGGTGCAATGGATTATTTCCAGAGGTTATATAATACCCTTTTCCCTTCCACCCCCAAGGCTATGAAAAATTTTTGACGTTCCATCCAGTCAGAGTAAAGAGGCAGCAATACAAATACAAAGCTGCTATAAAAGAGTCATTCAAGAGGTCCCGCGAGACCAGATAGGATCCGGAACTTACTCAAGGTTCTTTTTAGTGCCAAAGAAAACCGGGGACTAGTGACCAATTTTGGATCTCAGCAACTTGAACAAGTCAGTACGACACACAAAGTTTTGGTTTTTCACAGTTCAGTCCATTCTGTCTTTTCTATGTAAAGATGACTGGATGTGCTGAATAGACCTTCAGGATGCATGCTATCACATAAAGATGAACAGGCAGTCCAGAAGGTACAATCACAATGTTAAACCGGGCACACTAAAATGAAAACATGAGGCAGTTGATGTGACCAGAGTAATTCTCATAGAGAAGGAACTGGTTTAACTGTAGTAATCTAAGAAGTGTCTGCTCAACAAGTCATGAGACTGAGAATAAGCTTGACACTTGAAGAAGCGCTCACAGTGTAGTATTTAGTTAATGTTCATGCTGCCGGGGGGCATGCACATTTTTGCCTTCATTTAGAAGCTGGTTGCAAATTGTGATCCATTCCAAAGAATGTGTAAACAATAAAAGGGCACCACGGACCACAGTCAGGAGGATGTTAGCTGACAAATCTTTATTAAATGAACGCTTAATGAATCACAGTGTTTTCGTCCTTATGTGACAGGACTTCGTCAGATACTATAAAACACTCCACACACTATATATATATATATATATATATATATATATATATATATATATATATATATATATATACATACACACACACACACACACACACACACACACACACACACAAAATCATTAATACAAAATTAAATTGAAAAACTGAATTTACGTAAATTAAGTGTATTGATTGTGCAACGTATAAAACCCCTTCAATAAAACCAATTCTTAAACCTATGCATTTGTAATAATAAAAAAATACTCTTTTAAAAACATACTGTATTGTAAAATGGTAGATAATATAAAATTTTCTTGACACATCATAAAATATATTTCATCTAAGAATATCCAAATGTGTAAACACAGAAGGATTTATAATACCGACGGATTTTATGTACCATCCCCGCCATCTAGTGGCTGAAAACAAGTTGCATTCTATAAATGTTAATATATAAAAAAAAAAAAACATGAAGAATGGTAGTAAATATTCTTTTGAAATCAATAAAATGTAATTATGTGTAAGCCATGACTTAAAAGAATGTGTAGTATTTCTAACTTCTAATCTGTTAATTTTCTTTTCATTCATCACTGATGGATTCGGTTCCAACCCCTTGGAACAGTCGGCCTTATACCAAGCTTGCGCCAGCCAAAAAAACTCTCGCGCTAAGTCTCTACCCAGAATGCCCTTCTCTCTCTGCTACCTCAGATCTCGTTTGCCACGTAGCCCTAAAGCTGTGTTTCAGCCGAGCTCTCAGCTAAGTGGAACTTTATTTGATATTTGTGTGGAAAATTTTTGATATCTTCATGTTTTATTGTGCGAATAGTATTTCTAGTGTTTTTTCTTCTGTCTAACCTTGTTTTTCTCCTCTGTACTATACCCGTTGTTACCATTGGTAATTCTTCAAGTACCGTTGGTGGTACGGCCTTTCCTCCCTTACCCTTGTGGTATTTCTTCAATACCATAGCTGGTATTGTCTTTCCTGTTTAACCTATTATCTTTGGCTTTTAGTAAGGTGTTTCTTTCTATTTACATACCACTGTATTACTATAATTGTGACTTTTTTGAACAGTGTTTGACTTTGTTCTAGTTGGGTTGTACAGTTGGCCTGTGGTTTCTTTTATCAAGATGTCTGATAAGAAGGGTACTTCAGGTTTTACGCATTGTGCTTCATGTAATGGCAAGTTACCTAATAGTGATTTTCATGATGACTGTGTATACTGTTTAGGAGTGCCCCACCTTTCAGTGCAGCCTCCGTGTGATATTTGTCAGAGTTTTAGCCAACCCACTCTTAATGAGCGCAAAAATAAACTAAATCTGAAAGGATTACTCAAGTCTCCCTTCTCAGAGGCCATTTCTGCAATGGCGGTCTCAACCCCTCCTACTAAAGACAAAAAGAGATCCCACTCGGTTCCTTCCTCACCATCTGGTGATTAGGGCAAGCCTGGGAAATCAAAGGTCCCAAAGTTATCATCGGAGCTTAAATCTGCCTCTATAGCTCCATTTTCCTCTGCTCCAAGCATCTCAAATCCGTCGATACTGGCACCAGTTTCGGCAACAGTCCTGCCTCCGGCACCGATCATAGACTTTCCTACACCTGTTTTGACTTCTTCACCTGTGACCGCTTCGTCTCAGGGCACACCTTCAACTACTTTGTTAGTTTCCATTTTAGAACAGACTGTTTCGGTTCCGAGTGCCTCTTCGGCACCGAGCGCTGTACCGACTTCACTGGATTTGACCCCTTTACTTCCAGTCTGGAAACTAGAGACTTTGATGCTGGCAGACCTTGCACCACGGACCCGACACTCTCCATCTGTAGATCCATTTCTGGGCCAGGTGTATAGCCCTTTCATTGAACATCCTGACTCCCCATCCGGAGTATCCACTAGATCCACCAGGAGCCTGTCGGAACACGATGTGGTGCATCTTGTGGACCAGCTGTTGTTAGCCAGGGGGATCCCCACACTTTCTATGACCCATCCATAGGACTGGGACTTGGGACAAGACTCCATCTTACACTCCTCCTTCGACCATCTCAGTTCCGAAGCCTTCTGCTTCGACATCCATCATGGAACCCATCACCTCAGCGCCTACAGTGCATCTCACTCCGACACCGAGTTTTACCTTTTGGTTTTCGGTTCCTTCTGAACCGGTCCTTCCTCAAACTGAGGATTGGAGGACGGGCGCGTCGGTTCGGGGCACAGAGACATCTTTCTCCTCAGTTCCATCCTCTGTGCCGATAGCCATGTTGGCTCTGATCCTGCTTGAGGCTCCATCCATGGGGGCGGGTTTGTTGGAACGGGGTGTGACCCCAGTCCCGCGGTTATCTTTCTTGGTTCTGGGCTCCCATCCCTCTTCGGGCGGACCTGCCTTCCGCGGGATGGAGAGGGCTCTGCTTCTGGTAGCACTCCTTTGATGTCGGAACCCCAATTTTCGCCCCCTGAGCTGCAGCTGTCAAAGACCACCCCCTGGGACACCGGGCAGAGAAGCCACAGGACACCCCTGTTCAGGGTACCTGCTCTTCCGAGTCTTCCTAAGAGACTCCCACTGAGGAGCCCCCTCGAAAGAGGACATGCAAGAGGAAGCACATGGACTCACCCGAGGAGTCCTTAACTGAAGACACAGACTACGATGATGGTGAAGGGTCCCCACAGTCACCTCCTGATGGTGTCTCCTTCAGAGACATCCTGTAAATGTTAAAGCAGAGAGGTGACTGGAAGCCCTCCAACCCTTCATCTGAGGAGTCTGTGTTCCTGCAGGCTTTCTGTGCCCGTCCTTCTACCTCGTGTGTGACCCCACCTGCCAACGAGCTCATCCAGCTTGTCGTGCAGCACACTTGGAAGAACCCTGATTCCATTGAGGCGATCCCTCTGAGACCAGACCAAATTCTTTCCCCTCCCGAGGAGAATCCCCATTGGTCCAAAGGGTTACCAGTCGATGCTATGGTGGTGGCGGCAACCACAAAAAAGGACTTGACGAGGAAAGTCCCACTGTCCACCCAACCAACAAGGAGTCCCAGGTGGTGGACAGACTTGGGAAGTGTTTGTTTGCATCAGGGACCTTTGCTATATGCTCCCTGAATTATTTGGCACATTTCACGAGGCTGCAGCGGGACTTGATCTCCAAACTCTCTGGGACACTCGCAGGACAGTTGTCTGACGAGGTTCAGGACAAAGTGGCCTTGCAGCTCACAACCCTGGAATCAATATTCAACTCGTCCGTGAGGTTGCTGTCACATGCGACCGAAGGGGCGGCTAGAGCAGCTGATTCAGGCATTGTTATGAGGCGTCATGTCTGAGTGCGCATTTGTGACCTCACGGATCCCTTTAAGTTTTCCTTTCTGAATGCTCCCATCGAAGCTTTGTCCCTTTTTGTTTCCAAAGTAAAGGATACGCTAGCCAGGTGCGAGCAAGATGGAAAGATGCTGTCTGCCTACGGTTTTCCAACCCTCAATGTACCTTCTCAGGAATCAGAGAAATGGGAAAATGTGGCACAAAAAAATCTCAGGGTCCTTTCCGTGCTGCAGAGGGGGTAACAATTCCATAAGATGCCCCTATAGAGACAGAGGGGGTCCTCGTAACCAAGGCTCCAGAGATTCCTTTTCTGGACAGGCTTACTAGCGCTCCTGAGGAGCAGCCCGATTGCTTACCTCTGGAAGCAGTCGGGGGTTGTTTCTCTCTGCCCCAAGCTGCCTGGCAATCTATCACCACCGATTGTTAGGTGCAGAGCATCATGACCAGAGGTTACACCATTCCCCTTTCTTGTCAGCCAAACCTTCCAAGGAAACTTCCCGATATTCCACCCAGTCAAAGGGAAGAAGCAGCTTCAGATATTATAAATCTGTCTCAAAAGAAGAGTCATCCAACCACTCCCACCAGACCAGAGCGGATCCGGGTTTTACTCAAGATTCTTTTTGGTGCCAAAAAAGACAGGGGACTGGATCTTAGCAGCTTAAACAAGTCTGCCACCCAAACCAAATTCCGGATGGTCACGGTTCAGTCCATTCTTCCCTTTTTAAGAGAAGGTGATTGGGTGTGCTCAGTAGATCTCTGGGATGCATATTACCACATCAAGATGGACAAACGCTCCAGGAGTCTGCTTCACTTCTGGCTAGGAACGAGTGATTACCAATTTCGTGCCCTGCCGTTCGGTCTCTCTACAGCCCCCAGAGTGTTCACGAAATGCATGGCAGTGGTTACAGCTCACTTGAGACTAAAAGGATTCTTGGTGTTTCCATATCTGGACGACTGGCTCCTCACCGCCCCCACTGTGCATCTTTTGGTAACAGCACTGCATTATACTCTATCTGGCAATATTGTTGGGAATAACAGTACATTGGGAGAAATCAAACCTTAGTCCCACACAACAAATAGAGTTCATTGGAGCAGTGTTCAGTACTCAGTCCTGCCTGGTGTCACTCCCAGTTTGCAGACTCTACCGATTGAGGCTTCAGCTCCGAGTGATTCTCTCTCAAACAAGTCTCAGCAAGGGAAGTTCTTCAGGCCCCAGGTTCTATGGCAGCTTCAATCCCAATAGTGCCTCTATCAAAGCTACATATGCGGATCATGCAATGGCTCCTTCTTTGTCAATGGTTCCCAAACTATCACCTCCTTGGTTACCGGATTCATATAACTAAGTCCTGCAAACAAGACTTCCTTTGGTGGATGAGGCCAGATGCAGAACTTTAGAGTTGCCTATTTCAGTCCCCTCAGCCCACAGCCATTGTGGTCATGGATGCTTCCCTGATCAGGTGTGTGTGTGTGTGTGTGTGGGGGGGGGGTCATTTCCAGGGAATGACTGTCCAAGGCACATGGTCCACCTTAGAGGCCCACTTGCATATCAGTGTTCTGAAACGGACAGCTGTGCTGTTAGCATTGCAGACCTTTCATTCGGTTCTTCCTTCTGAGACAATTGCAATTCAATCAGACAGTATGTCATGGTCTGGTATATCAACAAGCAAGGAGGAACCAAGTCCTACCCCCTATGTCGAGAAGGCATGAGAATTTGGCAGTGGGCGATAGCTTCCAACCGCTTTCTGATGACGCATATCCTGGGAAGCTCCAACATGATTGCGAACAAACTGAGCAGATGCATCCTCATGCCTCACGAGTGGTCTCTCAACCCCAAGGTGGTGACAGACATCTTCAGTCACTGCGGCCAGCCTTGCTGCAATATTTTCACCCTATTTACCCTGGAGTGGGAGTCACCGAGGGATGCTCTAGTCCACGATTGGCCCACAGGACTTCTTTACGCTTATCCTGCCAGCTCCCTGATTCCTCAATTTCTAAAGAAAGCTCTTCGGTTGAGATGCAAGGTGATCCTCATAGACCGGTTCAGGCTTTGACATGTTTGATTCCTCTTCCTTCGGCCTCACCTAGTATACCCGCCATGGATTCTGGACCCTCTACCGGATCTGATTACTCACCCCCAAGAGTTGAGTCAACCAAATCTGTCCAGTCTCAAACTGACAGCTTGGTTTCTCCACTTCTGCTAGTCGCCAGGCAAGCTAATCTCGCCTCGCCTATTCAAAACATCGTTCTGGCCTCTCATAAACCATCCACCAGAAGACTATATTAGGATAAATGGAAAAGGTTCTCCATCTGGTCCAAGGATAACTTGCTATACCCGTATTTGTCTCCAGTAACCGCAGTGCTTAAATACTTGGCTACGTGTTTTGATAATGGAGCCTCTGCCTCTACCGTATGAGTACATCTAGTGGCAATTTCCACAATGGTATACATGGCACTCTTATCTATTTACACCTAAAGTCTTCCTCAAAGGGACCTCTCATATCAGGCCTCCTGTCAAACAGCCCGTGGAACATCACTCTAGTTCTTGAATCTTTGACTCAAAAACCTTTTGAACCTGCGGCGAAGTGTGACCTAAAGTTTTTGTCTTGCAAATCCTTGCTCTTGTTAGCCATCATGTCCACTAGAAGAGTCATGGAGCTGTAGGCCTTGTGTATAAAGAGGCCTTATTTGGTATTTCATAAAGACAGAGTATCACTTCTGGCAAATCCATCCTTCCTTCCCAAAGTTGTTTCTGAATTCTCCATAAACTAGACCATTGATTTACCAGTGTTTTTTCTGAATGTTGCCAATAGAGGAGAGTACTGCCTTCATTCTTTAGATGTACATAGACAACTGAGATTTGATCTAGACAGGACCAAACGTATCCGTAAATTGGGACAGCTTTTCATCTCCTTTTCTGGACCCAAAATGGGAGAGGCGGTTTCCAAGGTTACATTATCTAAATGGCTAGGGGACTGCATACGTTTCATCTACTCTCTCAGTAATGAACCTATGCCAAAAGTTAAAGCTCACTCCACTAGATCTATGGCAACATCTGTGGCTTTCCATTCCAAGACTTCCATAGATGACATCTGTGCAGCAGCTACTTGGGCTAAGCCTCATACCTTTATCAATCATTACAAATTGGACTCCAGAGGGAGAGCTGCCTTCGACTCAATGGTACTCAGGAATGTTCTTCCATAAGGGCCACCCATGGACCTCAAGATAGCTTGGGATTCTGTTCCATCAGTGATAAATGGAAAGAAGGATTAACAACATCAGATAAAGAAATTACCATAACTTCTTTATCTGATGTTGTTCATCTTCTTTCATTCATCACTCCCACCCTCCTTCCTCCTGGGGGATGCTTTGGGTCTAAGTGGTGCCCCTAGGGTATTTGCACAGAAGTGGCCTCAGCTTTACTTCTCTTTCTCTAGCAAACTCGATCTGAGGTAGCAGGGAGAAGGGCATTCTAGGTAGAGACTTAGCTCGAGAGTTTTTTTTTGGCTGGCGCGAGCTTGGTATAAGGCCAACTCGGTTCCGAGGGCTCAGAACCGAACCCATCAGTGATGAATGAAAGAAGATGAACAACACAGATGGAACGTTATGGTAAGACATAACTTCTTTATTTCTTTTTGTTTGTTAGGTGCTTGTTAGAAACAATACACATTGTTTTAAGTCATGGCTTACACATAATTATATTTTTTACATTTTAGAGAGCTTGCTTCCAACAATGTATAAACTATACACTGGAAGTGATGCTGACAGAGTTTATAGTAATTTAGAAGAAAACTCCATCATGGCAGTAAAACAAAATGGTGACAAAAGAAAGTTGTATGGAACAAAGGATTATTTGTTGTTTTAGAGTTAAAATGGAAAACTGTAAAAAGGGGAAGAATATAAGTATGGCATGGATGGACTACAAAAAAGCATTTGACAGCATTCCACATTCATATGTTCATAGGTGTGTACTAGGCTAATGGCCCTGAAGCCTTTACAAGCCTAGCCCATAGAAGTCCCCTTGCATTGTGCCACCCGACATTAGTTCCCAGTGCCTCCATCAAGTAGAGCCACTGGAGTGATCCCCGGGTGAACTTTCTATTTCCCATCCACTCATCAAGATTTCTCTTCAAGAGGGCCAGTGAGGTGCTCTGCTTGACATGTATGGGAAGTCTATTCCAGAGCATGGGCAGTCTCTGGGTTATGAACCTGCCCCTCCAGCATGTTCACTTGATTGTGGTAATGAGGTTTGAGGTCTCTGGAGCATGTGGTGCGGAGGGATTGGGATTTTTTTAGATGTAGCATTTCTAACAGAACTGGGTCAGACATGGCTTTGTAAGTCGAGCAGAGATCGCCTCTTAGTAGACTATATGAGACAGAGAATAGCTGGAGTTTTTTGAGTCTGTCTGTGTACGACATGTGTTTAAGGCCTAGGATCCTCTTCGTGAGGTACTTTTGTGGCCTTTCCAGCTGTTGCATGTGTCTAGTGAGAGGGAGGAGTGGAGAGAAATGATGACCTCTTTCTTCCTGGATGCAAAACCCTTGGTAATGAGATGTGCCACATAGAAGGACTTTCAGACCACAGGCAATGTGGTGGTCGAAGGTTGCTGTCAACCTGTGTCCCCAGATCTCTTATAACGCCTTCAGCATTCAGTGGGCTCCCATCAATGTGGGAATTGGTGGGAACTGAGTTTTTCCCAAAGGGGATGACAACGCATTTTTTGGCATTAAGCTTAAGGCCATGGTTTCGACACCAGTCATTGGTCTCAGTGAGGCCTTTCTGTAGGATGTCTACATCATTTGGGGAGTTAATAATGGCTCCCAGCTTGCAGCCATCTGTGAACTTGGTCAGCCAGAGTCCCTCCATGTTGGCCTGTACTTCTGAGAAGTAGATGCCAAACAGGAGAGGACCCAGGACCGATCCCTGTGGGACTCCACTCGTGACTGGTCAGCAGTCTGACTTGGAGCCCACTACTTTCACACTGTGGGTTCTGTCTGTGAGGCACTTTGCACCCCACTTAGTGATATAGGGGTTGATGCCTAGTTTGGTGAGTTTATAAATAATTCCCGAGTGGGGAATGGTATCAAAGGTCTTGGCCAGATCAAGGTAGGCTGTATGAACTGCCTTGCCGTCACCCACAGCTCTGGTGACTGACTCAAAGAAGTCAACCAGGTTGAGCAGGCATGATCTACCTTTCAGAAAACCAAATTGCGTTGGCTCTAGAGTTTGGAGATTCCCTATATCCTATTTAATTATGTCCATGATGATGTGCTCCATAGCCTTACATATAAGACTCGTTAGGCTAATGGGGTGATAATTCCCAGGGTCTGTAGTTGCTCCCCCTTTATGGAGAGGGATGACTGTAGCAGTGAGAGGTTTGGTAGGGACAAAGCCTGAGGTGAGGCTGTGATTGAACAGGGCACACAGATGTGGTGCCAGTTCACTTTGTAGTTCATGTAGTATAACACATCTAGGGATATTGTTGGGTCCCATGGAAGCTGTATTCTTGGCCTTGGACAATGCAGCTTTAACCTGTGCTGCAGTAATGCTGGGTGCCTGGCATTCCTCCAGTATTGTGATTGGTCCTGGGGGGGGGGGTAAAGTTGGCATTGAATCTGTTGGCCAGTATGTTGGCAGTATCTGTTGGCTCAGGAGGTATCATTGTGCAGTAACTCAGAGTAAACCTGGGTATTGCCGTGAAAAATTTTGATATAACTATAGATTGCTTTGTGGTTGTTTTTAGTGGCTGCCGCAATTCTGCCTTTATAGCTGGTTTTAGAGGTTTTGATGAGGGATCTCAACTTTTTGTTGAGGCTAATAAGGGAGTTTGTCCAGTCTTGGGACTTCACCTTTTTCTTCAACAGTTTCTTCCTTCTGTTGTAGAGTTTATTAATGGCAGGGGATCACCAGATTGGCTTCCTTTTTTTTTTGAGGAGAGTGTCTTGCTTCTGTTGGGTATGTCTAGTTCCATGCATTTATATACGTGTTCGTACAGTGCATTGGTGTATGATTCGGCAGTCATGCATCTATTTTCCATTGACATGGATGCCATGAAGTTAGCCACCTCTGTTTTTAGGAGCTTAACGTCAGCTTTGGAGAAGTTTTTCATGGTGGTTACCTTTGCGGGGGGTGTGGGTGTGATGTGGATTTCCATGGTGATTAGTTTGTGGATGGATCTAACCAGAGAGGAATTGACTATTGGTGTAGAGCAATGGTTGCCCATGTTAGTAATAACCAGGTCAAGGATGTTGCTTCCTGTAGTGGGACTAAGAATGAGCTGGTCCAGGGCATTGTAATTGATGAATTCCAGGAAACGGGCCAGTGTATTGGTGCACGAGTAGTTTTCCCAGTTGATGGAGGATAAAAGAGTGCTTAAAATGTATAAGATACACCCTACACTGATCGATTACATTACAACAACCATGAAACAGTGGCAAACCACTTTGCAGTTAAGCCATAATAAAGGACAAATTATCATTCCAGGGATAAAAATTCAAAGGGATATTCCAGGGTGGGTCTTTGTCAAAGCACTTTTGTCTTGCCTTTAACCCATTAAGCTGTCTTCTTAACAGATAAGGTCAATGCTACAATTAGGTTCCTAGAAAACAACCAAGTGTAAAGACCTGTCATCTTCTTTTTGCGGATGATTTAAAACGGTATAGTTCATCAGATGAGGAACTGAAAGTACAACTGCAAGTGGTTAAAACTTTTTCAGATGATATAAGAAAGTGGTTGAAACTTTTTCAGATGATATAAAAATGCCATTTGATCCTGATAAATGTGCAAAAGCAACCTTTAAAGCAGGAAAGCTGCAGCACCAAGAAAATGTCAGCCTGGGACAGGAATGTGATATATAAGAACTTGAGTAAGAGGGAGTGTATAAATGTTTGAGAATTGATGAAGGATCAGCAATAAACCATTAACAAATGTGAATAAAACTTAGTACGAAATATTTTTGAAGATTAAAATTAATACTGAAAACAGCGCTGAACCAATTTGCTCTTCCTATCCTAACTTAACAGTTTTTGGAGTGATTGACTGGTCCCAAAAGGTGTTGGATCAGTTGGACAAGAAAACAAGAAGGATGCCTCATGCTTATCAAATGATCTATAAAAGTCAGTGTATATCAAGACTATATATTCCCTGTTCTGAAGGAGGTGTGGGTCTCCTTGAAATTGATTACATGTATAGCTCTGCAATTGTAGGACTGCATACGTATCTGCTGACCTCACAAGACCCAGGTGTAGTGAAAGTTTTAAAACATGAGGAGAGTAAGTCTAAGGTAAGTTCCCTGCTTAGTTTAGCATTAGCATATCGGTGTCAAGTAGGAATGGAAATCAGACCAGAAGTTTTGAGTACAAAAAAACTCTTGATACAGTCTCTTGTTGATCAGGATCAAATGCAGGAATGGTTAAGGAGAGGTGAGTTTAAACCAAAAGATGAAAGGTTAGTATTGGCAGTCCAAGATAGTGGACTATGTACAGATTGGTTTACAAAGTCCATTGAACATGTGGGAGAAACAGACAATTGTAGGCTTTTTAAAACAAAATTGGAAACAGTCACATATCTTGCTGCTGGTTTCGATATACTAGTGGCAGGACGACTGTATACTGAATGGCATAGTAATGTGGCAAGACTGTTCCACTGGGGACTGTGCAAACATTATAATATTGAAGTAGCTGAAAAACATTTGAAATATGAACCACAAAGCATTATAGAAAATTATGAAATTTATATCACATGGTATCACCCATTACCAACCATTCAAAAAATAGATGCAAGAAAAACAGATATAGTAGTCCATGAGAAGAAGACAGAAGTAGCATTTATCATTAAAATTGTTACACCTAGTGACTATAGTGCCTTACATATAGGGAGAGACAATGTCAAAAAATACCAGGATTTGCAGGCAGAAATGAGGGCAGTGTGGAAGAAGGATACCCAGACAGTTCCAATAGTAGTAGTAGGAGCAACAGGTCTTATAAAAAAGAATCTGTAATCATACTTGGGTACATGTAACTCCATATGAATTGCAGAAGGAGTCATTACTGGACACATTGCCGGTACTGCAAAGAGCACTTCTGGCTAACATCGAAGATTGAAACAGTACTAATTTCATGAACTTTAGTCATACTTTTACATAGGAATCAGGTCCATTCCCATCTTGGTATTAAATACCCAAATGACTTGGAGAAATTAAAAAGAGTAAATGAAGAATAATCATTTTAGATTTAATCTACAATGATTGTTAACAAAACTTAAAACTATTTTTTTTTTGTTTTTGCAGGGGTGCAAGCCCCCCTGTACCACCACACCTTCTGCTAATTCTATGTACCAACTCCAGGATTGCACAACAGTGGGCTTAGGACAAATTCCCTTACCTCTCTGTACTATAATCCCATACAAAAGGCTGCCGGCAAAAACTCAATTGAAAACATTTGCTCATATGAGCATTTGTTGTTATTCACACTCTGAAAGCTTTTGCTCATATGAGCATTTCATTCACTCCAGAATATAGAAATTGCTCAGTTCCTGCCTTCCCTTAAACCTCACTCCTCCTTCTGAACAATGTTGTGGATGTGTTATGCCCACAGATTCCATTTATTTCTTTGAAGTTTGCCCCATACCCTTTGTTTAGATCCTAGCTCCATTCCTTTTATCTCCTTTACAATGTTCAAAACCCCAATTACAATATTAGAGATTTTGATTTACATTTTCTTTTACTTGCCTTTTTGGCCACCAGTAGCATTAAATTTAGTAAGGACTTACTATGCTCTGGCAATTCACATCTTTTATCCCAGCACAAAAGAATAATGACCTTAATTGCTGCCATTTGTTCTCCCAAGATTTCTGTCAAAGTACTCTGCAATGAATTTTTAAAATCTACCACCTCATTACATTCTCAAAAAGCGTGTTCCCAGTTACCTTTCTCTTTTCCATCACATCTCTAACATTTGCCGTCTGCTTAAGGAACACTCCTGTTTACTGTACTTAAGGTGTAGAAATATGTATGCCAACACTTCCTTGTGAAAATCCTAAACATTCTAGACTTTTTTGAATAACGCAAAAGACACAATGTAAACTCAGAACTGAAACAAAATCAGATCTGAAGTAGTTTACTTCATTTGGTCTTCAACCTGTGGGTTACGGATCCGGATCGGATCCAAGCCAGCAACTTTTGCTAGCATCAGCTCCGAGCTCCAAACTCCTCCCCTTACCCATAAGACACCTCCACTGACTTCCATTCCCAGATCTCGTTTGCCGCGATTTGCTTCGCATTGTGTCTTCTGAGCTCCAACAAGCAGTGGGTTTTAAAACTTTCTGTGAGTAGTTAAATTTTCTACATTTTTTTCAGATTAGTGTTAGTATAGGTCCCCTTTCTCCTCCCCTTGCTTGGTGCTTCGAGTGTAGTGGTTTTTAGGTAGTGAGTAGTTTGCTCAGTGTCGTAGGTAGTAGCCCCCCCCCCAATGTTCTCTGCAGCAAGTGTGGTGAGTGCATGTGTGTGTGTTTATTATTTAGAAAGATTTAGAAATTTTTTCTAAGGCTATCTTTCTGTTGTTTAGATGGCTGAAAAGCTTGTTTTCAAGCACTGCACAGAGTGTGGCCATAAGGTATCCCCAGCGGATGGCCACACTCTGTGTGTTTTATGCTTGGGTGTGGCCCACCTGAGTGGATTGTAATATTTGTGTGGGCTCCAGCCACTGCGCCCTAAAGGATAGGAAGGCCAAGTTGGCCCTCAAAGGTCTTCTTCCTCCTTCCGACTCTCTTTCCTCGTCGGATATGGAGCTGGATAAGATGATGAGGTGCTTTATCCATACACAGATCCAGATGGGGGTCTTGCCATCCCCCCCTCCCTCTGGAGGGGAGAGCTCACTTCCTTTCTTTCAACCCATTTCTCCTTCTCCGATCTGGCCTTTGGCTTCAGAGTACTCGGATCCGAGGTTGGCTTTGGTCAGGGGGTCGGCGCCAACGGTACCTGCTTCCTCGACACTGACACCTGCCTGGAGCATTTCGGATCTGAGCCGCTCCCAGAGCCGGAGCTTGGGTGTCAGATCCGAGGGAGTGGAAACTTTTTCATCAGCTCCGACATTGGCGGGTCAGGTTCCCTCCCTCGGAGCTCCGTCCACCTTGGGCCCAGCTCCGATTCTCGCATCGGACCGGGGAAACCGACCTTTTATTGGTTTCTCAGGAGGTTCGCTCTCCTTCGGCGTTTGATGTGGTAGAAAGGGTTCTCTGTCGGATCGAGACCCCTGACCGCCTCCTTGGACTCCTCCCAGACCCCCTCGGCTCTGTCTATGGTCCCCATTGTCTTACCAGAGGGACAGCCCGTGTTCAAAGAGCCCCAGACAGCTCCCCTGAGGAACAAATGGCTTGTGAGCACCCCCCCCCCCCGGAGAGCTCCAATGGAGATGTGCCTTGCAAGCATACGTTGAAGAGGAGGCACTTGGACTCTCCCGAGTCCCTCACCGAGGACATGGACTTAGATGATGGAGAGGGTTCCCCAAGGTCACCTCCCGAGTACGTCTCCTTTGGAGACATCATGGAGATCCTGCGCCAGCGGGGAGGTTGGTCTGCCCCCAAATCTTCTTCTGATGAGTCTGTGTTCCTTGAGGCTTTTGGCATGGGCCTATCTACTTCCTGGGTGTCCCCTCCCGCAGATCCTTTGGTGGATTTGGTCATCTCGCGGGCATGGAATAAACCGGACATGATGGAGCCTATCCCAAAGTGACCTGATAAAATCCTCAGCCCCCCATTGATAGGCCATCTTGGAATAAGGGTTCCCCCGTGGACACCATAGTGGTAGCAGCAGCCACTAAGGAGGAACTTGCCCAGGAGAATTCCTCGGTCCACCCTCCTGACCAAGAGTCGCGGATGATGGACCACCTAGGGAAGCGGGTGTACGCTTCAGTTACATTTTCGATCAGGGCCCTGAATTATTTGGCCCATGTCACTAGACTCCAACGTGACCTAGTAAAGGAGCTGGAGGAGCCCCCCCCCCCCCCCCCCCAAGTCCATGTCACAGGAGGACAAGGCTTCGTTTTCCGGGAGGATGGCCACTTTGGAAGTGGTATCCAACACGTCCATGCCAATCCTCTTCCATGCTATGGAAGGGGCGGCTGGGTCTGGAGTGTCCCTGAGGCATAACACCTGGCTCAGGTTATGTCAATTTTCCAAACCCTTCAAGGTGTCATTTGCCAATGCCCCTTATGACAGCTCAACACTCTTCGGTAAAACCATCAAGGAGACATTAGTCCAGAATGAGAAGGATGGGAAGACGGTCTCTGCTGTCGGGATCTGCTTCTCTAACCCTCAAAGGTCCTTTTCTCGGAACCAGACAGGGCAAAAGAAGATGTGGTTCCGGAAGTCACAGTATTCACGGGACACTCAGGGCTCTTCTTCCCCCAGAGGCAGAGGGGAGTCCGCGAAACTTCGGGTCTCAAGAACCTTTCTCGGACAGACCTGGGCAGCAACCCTGAGGGGTTGCCCGACTGCTCTACTCTGGAGGCAGTCGGGGGATGATTGTCCTTGCACCCAGCGGCATGGGAGTCCATAACAATGGACCGCTGGGTGCTTCAAATCATATCCAGAGGATACTCTGTCCCCTTCTTGGGTTCCCCCATATTTCCCAGACACCTCCTGGATGTACCACCCACGCAAAGGGAGGTTGGCAGCACAGGAAATTACCAAGCTGCTAGTAAAATGAGCCGTCAAAACTGTCCCCCCAGATCAGTCCGGATCGGGCTTCTACTCCTGGTTCTTTTTGGTGCCAAAGAAAATGGGGGACTTAAGGCCCATTCTGGACCTCTCTACCCTGAACTTGTCAGTTGCCAAAGAGAAGTTCCGGATGGTAACTTTACAGTCCATCATGCCATACCTGCAGGAGAGCAACTGGATGTGCTCGTTAGACCTCCAGGATGCTTACTATCACATAAAAATGCACAGAAGCTCCAGGAGGTTTCTCCGCTTCTGGCTAGGAGTCAATCATTACCAATTTCAAGCCTTACCCTTTGGTCTCACCACAGCCTCCAGGGTGTTTACCAAAGTGATGGCGGTCATAGTGGCTCACCTGAGGCTTCAGGGGATTCAGGTCTATCTGTACCCGGACAATTAGCTCCTCTCTGCTCCCACCAGTTGTCTACTTTCCCAAACCAGGGATTATTTTCTGACACTGGCCCTGCATTTGGGGATCAAAATCAACAAATCTAAATCTCTCCTAGATCCTGTACAAGTGATATACTACATTGATGCCAGGCTAGATGCTCTTCAATGCAAAATATTCCTGACCTCGGAGAGAGTTCAAAACCTGAGGATGCATGTATCCCTGATCTACCGTTCTCATCTTCCAACAGCAGAATCGGTATTAAGGGCCCTAGGCTGGATGGTAGCGACCATAACTTTTCTCCAATGTGCTCGGTTACACATGAGGATTCTACAGTGGACTCTATTGGTTCAGTGGTCCCTGTTGGAACTGCTATTGACATATCCTATTCAAATCAGTCGAGTCTTTCGGTCGTCCCTCATATGGTGGATGAGCTCTTCAGACATTTTGTAGGGACGACCCCTTGTTCCAGCCTCGGACCAAACCACAGTGACCACGGATGCCTCCCAACTCGGGTGGGGGGGGCATTGTTTGGGCAGGACAGTCCAAGGCCTGTGGTCCCCCATAGAGACTAGCTTGTATATAAATGTCCTAGAGATGAGGGCGGTTCTTCTAGAGTTGCAGGCCCTTCATTTCTTTCTTCCTCTGGGGACGATTGCTATTCATTCAGATAACATGTCAGTGGTCTGGTATATCAACAAACAGGGAGGGACCAGATCTTACCCCCTTTGTCACGAAGCCATGAGAGTGTGGGAATGAGCGATCTCACCTGGTCACTTTCTCATCGCAATGCACATTCCGGGACAGTTCCAACATTCTACGGACAGGCTAAGTCGAACCATTCTAATGCCATATGAGTGGTCTCTGACTCTGTCAGTAGCAGAACAGATCTTCAGTGACTGGGGTCAACCTTGCTGCGATCTCTTCGCTTCTCCTTCCAACGCAAAGTGCAGCAAGTTTTTCGCTCTGAACCCCATGCTGGGGGAGTCCCCCAGAGACCCTCTAGTTCATGTTTGGCCTCCCGGTCTTCTGTATGCTTACCAGTACCTCTCATTCTGAGGTTTCTGCAGAAAGCTCGTTGACTGGGGAGCAAAGTGATCCTCATTACCCCATTCTGGTCTCACCAGGTATGGTTTCCTTTCCTTTGGTCTTACCTTCAGGCTCCACCTTGCATCCTAGATACCATTCAGGATTTAATTTCACACCCTTCGGGGTGCCTCATCCGAGTCTGGACAGCCTGAAGCTCACTGCTTGGCTGCTCCAGTTCCCGTGATTGGTAGGACTCCCTGACTATCCTCCTCAGTTAGATCTATTTTGGTAGCTGCTCATAAATCTTTGACCAGGAAGGTTTATTGCAGCAAGTGGAAACGTTTTCTTTTTGGGCCTTTCAAAGGAGTTTAGACCCTTTTATGGCTCCTGTTTCTGCCATTCTTGATTTTCTAGCTGATATTTTCCAACACGGAGCTAGTTCTTCTATTGGCTGCCATTTCTCATTTTCATGTGGGCGAGAATTCTGCCTCCTTAGCCTCTTCCAGACTGTGTAAAGCCTTTATCAAAGGCACCTTTTTGTTATGCCCCCCCCCCCCAGTCAAAGATCCTGTTCCCCCATGGGATCTTACTATGGTTCTTCAAGCTTTGGTCGCTCCGCCTTTTGAGCCTGCCGCAACTGCAGATCTAAAGTTTTTATCTTGGAAAACAGCTTTTTTGGGTTTCAGAATTACAGACCTTGTCCATCAAAATTCCGTACATGATTTTTCACAAAGACAGGGTTTCCCTTTGAACCAATCCATCCTTTCTTCCTAAGGTGGCATCACCAGTCAATATCAGTCACTCTATCAATTTGCCTGTGTTTTTTCCTAATTTTCTGAACAAGATGGAATACAAACTCCACATGTTGGATGTTCATAGACAGTTACGATTCCATTTACACAGGACAAAGAATTTCCGTAAATCTGATCAATTGTTTGTTTCCTTTTATAAACCCTTTTTGGGGAAACCTACCTCCAAGGTCACTTTAGCTAGATGGGATATAGTCTGGTCTCGAGCTTCTCTAAGATGCAGGTCAGGTAAAAGCTCATTCCACTAGGTCCATGGCTACGTCTGCGGGCTTTTGGTCTTGAGTGTCTTTGGATGATATTTGTTCTGCAGCTACTTGAACCTCATCTCATACTTTTATTTCTCATTACAAATTGGATTTGACTTCCAGAAGGAGGGCATCCTTTGATTCCGCGGTGCCCCGGAATATCCTTCCATGAAGGCCTCCCAAGAGTTTAGTAGCTGGGGACTCTGTCCCACAGATTGAAGACCAAATGAAGTAAACTACTTCAGATAAAGAAGTTACGTAGTCACCATAACATTCCATCTGAGTTGTTGTACTTCATTTATCTTCAACTGTCCCTCCCTCCTTCCCCGGACCTTGGCGCGTGATCAGCCTACGGGCTGCAGTATAGGTCACAAGTAAATCTATTAGGTCAGGTTCTCAGTATAAGTTCAGCAGACTCAATCTGGGGATGGAAGGCAGTGGAGGTGTATTATGGGTAAGGGGAGGAGTTTGGAGCTCAGAGCTGATGCTAGCAAAAGTTGCCGGCTCGGATCCGATATAAATCCATAACCCACAGGTTGAAGACAAATGAAGTGCAACTACTCAGATGGAACGTTATGGTGAGTATATAACTTCTTTTTCATGGACTCCACTGGCAGCAAACTAGGTTAAGGAACAAACCCAGAAGGTTGAATTGTCACATAAAATCCTTTATTTGCTGAAAATAAAAAAATCAGGTTAACGCTTTCGTTTAAACCATATGTTAAACTTCATCAGACAGTAATTTTGAAATTGCTTCCTATATAAGCTTCCTGTAACATTGATTGGTGAATCAACTCATGAATATTAATAAAATTTAAACACTTCATCTCATGAATATAAAACACATATTCTAAAAAACCCCTGACTGCCACTCTATTGATATCAAGCCAATAATAAACTTAAATACAATTCATGTTAACTTCTTATATCTGTACAGTTAAAGACCACTACTGGAACATTTTTTATGTAATAACGTATTTCTAAAAAGCGTGTGTTCTATGCTCAATAAAAACAAACTACACATAGTTCTGAATGACTGATTAAAAACATATTAATTAGTTCACTACACCAATATCAAACGTGCACTCTTTTTATATATATATGTAAAAAATAAATGCATATAAATGTATGTATTAAATAGGTTAAATACTGAATAAATATGTAAAAAAATATATAAAAAAATATATAAAAGAAAAATATATGACACATGATATATATGTAAAATATGTGGGTTAAAAATGTGTTTGTTAAAAAGTGTGTATATATATGTATATATATATATATATATATATATATATATATATATATATGTATCTCAAAATGTGAATAAAAGGCAATAAAGTGTATTTATTTAGGTGTTGCTATCTTAACCTTTTTCCTTTCAAGAGCTTTCAACTTCAGCACTTTGGCAATGGAGCTCCACTCATTCAATCCTGGCCAACTATCCGCCTGTAGACAAATTTGCCACTTTAGTTCTTTTATTTCTAAAAGGAGCCCCAATAGCTTGTTGTCTTGTGCACATACACACACTAAATCTATGGCCATAAAACTGAATTTGTGATCAGTGTTGCAGTAAATGTTTTTATTGAGCATGGAACATACACTATGTGAAAGTGTTCAATCTTGCCGTTTGTTCTTGCACACGGGTTCGGAGCCGATCATCGCCTCCGAGTCGGCTGCATTGTAAAGCTCTGCATCTTAGAGAAGCTCGAGACCAGACTATATCCCACAATCCTCCCTGCTATTCCTCAGATCTAGTTTGCCGCTGCAACAGGTCGGTCGAGGAGAGCTCGGGCCAGCGAACAATTTCGTTTATCTTGGAGATAAGCAGAATTTCTTTGCAAATCTTTAATAGTATTTTAGCCTTAGCCTAGATAGATATTATAGAGAGTGTGTGTGTATTTTTCTTGATCTATACTATAGTTAGATATATATATATATATATATATATATATATATATATATATATACTTAGATTCACAGTAGTGTTATAATAGCTTGTGCGCATTTCATATTATATATATATATATAGTTATTGTTGGCTAGTATTTTTTCTATTTTTCATTGTTTTTTTCAGTGTTGAGCTTGTTTGTAAAATGTCGGAGAAAGCCAAATCCGGCTTTAAGAGATGTCAGTGTGGACAGAAAATGTCCATCACTGACAATCATGCTTCCTGCGTCTACTGCCTTGGCCCTCTCCATTTGCAGGAGGTTTGCTCCATCTGTCATTCCTTTAGCGGGAGGGTCATGACAGAGAGACGCAGGAAGCTTATTGACAGGGGTTTACTTAAACCTGACTTTCAGGAGGCCTTGGAGAAGTCCGACCAGGCTTCTAAGTCTTCGAAGGGGTCGAAGACGTCGAAGATGTCGGAGCCCATGTCATCGGCTCCGAGTTCATCTTCTAAGATTCGTTCGCCGGTTCCACAGACCTCGGGGCCGAGCATTGAACGGTTATCTTTCATCGAGCCCCAGGTCTTGGAACCGGTGTCTGAGCTACCTCCACCATTGATTCTTCGGTCGGTGCCATCTTCGGCCCCTTCGTCCCGGTCTTGAAGACCCTTATCCGATACTGATGTGGATCGTGTCGTGCAGAAACTAATGGAAAACGCGGCCCTTTCCAAACTGATTGTGGTTTCGTCCCAATTGGTGTCAAAACTAGAAGCCCTCCCCGTGTCTCCAACAGGTCCTCCTTCGAGACTAGTCCAGTCTTCGGAGCCAGGAGAAGACGATCTGATGCTAGTGGAGCCCTCGGTGCTGAACCCGTCCATTGCATGATCGGCACCATTGATTTTGACTCCTTCGGAGCCTGTAGGGGAGTCGCGGAGCAGACGATCTCTCCTTGGCTCCGGGACTGAGAGTCGTACCGAATTTTCGGTGCCGACTCTCCCTCTCTGGGCCTCGGCGCAGATTGGTTCGGCTCCATCCTCGGGGTCGGAGCCCATGGTTCCGGTGTCGGTGATGCTTCCGCATTCTTCGGAACCAGAGGAGTCCACGGCCCGGGGCTCGGGGGCTTTCGACCTTATGAGGAAGGTATTGTCTGCTCAGACAACTACTTCATCGGAGGCGTCTTCTCCTTCCCCTAAAGGGCCTCTTTCTGTTTCTGCCCCCCACGATTCACCCTAAGCGCAGAGCCCCATTGCCTCAGCCAGCCCCAGAGGGTGATCCCTGTTCCTCAGAGGCCTCACCAGAAGCCCCCTCTGATGAGGTTCCGAGGAAGAGATTGTGCAAGAGGAGGCACATTGATTCCCCACAGGAAACCCTAACTTCTGACACCGATTTGGATGAGGCAGAGGGGTCCCCACGATCCCCCTCTGAGGATGTGTCATTTGCAGACATCCTGGAGATCTTGAAACACAGGGGTGATTGGCAGTCCCTAGCCCCCACTGAGGACGAGTCGGTGTTGCTGAAGGCTTTTGGGGCTCAACTTTCTACCTCCTGGGTGACCCCGCCCTTCGATGAGTTGATGGACTTGATTGCGCAAAGGGCATGGGAAACACCGGACACAGTGGAACCGGTCCCCCGAAAACCAAACAGATTTATCACAGCCCCCCAGGATAAGGCCTATCTCACAAAAGGAGTCCCGGTCGACGCTATGGTGGTGGCGACGGCCACGAAGAAGGAAATGTCTGTGTCTTCCTCTTCTGTTCATCCTCCTAATTCTAGGACTATGGACAGGTATGGAAAGCGTGTTTTTAGTTCAGCGACTTTTTCCATGCGTTCGCTAAACTATTTGACACATTTTACACGTCTACAGAGGGATCTCATTAAAGAACTGGGAGATACCCTCCAGGGTAACACAGATGCTGCTGTGTCAGATAATGTGACAGCACAACTCAACACCCTTACTTCAATAGCAAACTCGTCCATGAGGCTCATCTCATATGCGGCCGAAGGATCAAGTAGAGCTGCAGCTTCAGCGATTGCTCTCCGTAGACCATCCTGGATGCGGCTGTGCTCCTTTGCGGAAGCCTTCAAGTCTTCCTTTGCCAATGCCCCCTTTGATGGTGCCACACTCTTTGGGCCCAAAGTTAAGGAGACTTTAACTCAGTGTGAGCAAGAGGGGAAGACCCTGTCTGCTGTTGGGGTCTGTTTTTCCGCTCCATCTAGACCGTACCCCAAAGGGCAATGTGGTTCCGTAAGACTCTGGGATCTTTCCAAGCCACACAGGGTGATGCCCCCTCCAGAGGCAGAGGAGGGGGAAGAAATGGAAGACGCTGCCCCGGTGGCAGAGGGGGTCCTCAAAATCAGGGCGACAGGGATACAGTCTCTGGGAAGCCCTTCCAGCACTCCTGAATGGAGGCCCGACTGTCCTACTCTGGAGGCAGTCGGGGGGTCGCTTGGCTTTTATACCCACAGACCTGGCTAAATCTTACTTCGGATTCTTGGGTAAAAAGCATAGTAACTAAAGGATACATAATTCCCTTTATGTCCACACCACCTCAACGAAAGAGACTTCCAGATGTGCCACCCCATCTGCAAGGCCCAGCAGCTGTAGAAATTTCAAAGCTGCTCGAAAAAAGAGTCATCCAGCCATTTCCGGCGGACCAGAGAGGATCCAGAACTTTCTCAAGGTTCTTTTTAGTTCCAAAGAAGACAGGGGACTGGAGACCGATTTTGGATCTCAGCAATCTCAACACCTTCGTAAGGAAGGAAAAGTTCCGGATGGTCACGCTACAGTTGATCCTTCCCTTCTTACAGAAGGATGATTGGATGTGCTCGATAGATCTCAAGGACACGTACTACCACATCAAAATGGCCAGGCCATCCAGAGATCACCTGCGCTTCCGGCTGGGAGCCAGTCATTTTCAGTTTCGAGCTCTGCCCTTTGGACTCACCTCAGCCCCCAGGGTATTCACCAAATGCATGGCAGTAGTGGCGTCTCACTTGAGACGACAAGGATTCCGGGTGTTTCCGTATTTGTACGACTGGCTCCTCACCGCCACCACCAGGCATCGTCTTGTTCAAGCCAGAGACTACACAGTCGACCTTTGTTCCCACTTAGGAATTTCAATCAATTTCGAAAAATCTGCCTTATCGCCCTCACCGCATATCTCATTCATCGGAGCAGACCTAGATACACAGTTAACACTGTTAAAGCTTTCTCCACTAAGGGCGTCAGCCCTCAAAGAACAGGTTCTTCTTCTTCTTCTTCAGAACAAGAAAGCTCCAGCCAGGCTAGTGTTAAAAGTTCTGGGGCTAATGGCAGCGTCTCTGATCGCAGTTCCCATGGGGAGATTGCACATGAGGGTCCTCCAATGGCTGCTTTTCACGCAATGGTCGTTCCAACAGCTACCCTTATCGCACGAGATACTGATAACAAACTCTTGCAAACGAGATCTTTCATGGTGGGTAAACAGTCAGGACCTCACAATGGGTCGTCCGTTTGTCCTACCCAACCCAATGGCCACAATCACCACAGACGCTTCTCTGATAGGGTGGGGGGGGCTTTTTCAGGGAAGAACAGTCCAAGGGGAATGGTCCAACATGGAGTACAACCTGCACATAAATGTTCTGGAGTTGAGGGCGGTGTTCCTAGCATTGCAACACTTCCAAGCTCTCTTACCTCTGGGAACAGTGGCAGTACAGACGGACAACATGTCTGTGGTCTGGTACATAAACAAGCAAGGGGGAACCAAGTCTTACCCATTATGCAGAGAGGCCATGAGAATTTGGCAATGGGCAGAGTCCACGGGTCGCTTTCTACTGGCAACGCATATCCCGGGGTCATCCAACGTCATTGCGGACAGGTTGAGCAGGGCCATCCTGTTACCTCACAAGTGGTCCCTCAATCCACAGGTGGCGGAAAGGATCTTCCGCAGATGGGGCCAGCCTTGCTGCGATCTGTTTGCATCCCCGTTGAATTCCAAATGCAGAAGCTACTTTGCCCTTCTACCCCCTCAGGGGGATGTTCCCAGGGATGCACTGGTGCACGATTGGCCCCCGGGTCTCCTGTATGCATTCCCTCCTATCCTGTTGATTCCCAAATTTCTACAGAAAGCCAAAGACCTGGAAAGGACAATAATACTCATAGCACCATTCTGGCCTCGGCAGATATGGTTTCCCTTTCTTCGAGCCCATCAAAAGGAGGAACCTTGGATTCTGGACCCAGTACTAGATCTATTGACTCATTCGTCAGGAGTTCCTCACCCATCTCTCCAATCCCTAAAACTGACAGCTTGGCTGCTCCGCTTCCCTCTCTAGCCAGGTCAGATCTTCTTTCCCCTGCAGTTCAACACATTCTGGTTGCCTCTCATAAAGCCTCCACCAGAAAGCTTTACAGAAGCAAATGGAAACGTTTCGTATGTTTGGCATCTAGCCAACACATAGATCCCTTGGTAGCTCCACTACACAAAGTTCTGGAATTCTTATCAATTCTTTTTCACAAAGGGGCCTCAACTTCCACCTTGAGAGTACAGTTGGCGGCTATATCTAACTTTCATATTGGTAAGGGGGTCTCTTCTATTATGTCTCACAGGCTTTGCAAGGCATTTATGAAAGGAACCTTCCACCTTCGTCCACCCATTCGGGAGCCCTTTTTCCCATGGAATTTGAACCTGTTGTCACAACTGATGTTACCTCCCTTCGAACCGGCTTCATCCTGTCTACTAAAGTTCTTATCGTGGAAGACACTATTTCTCATGGCAGTCACTTCAGCTCGAAGAGTATCAGAGCTACAAGCGTTGTCAGTCAGACCACCGTACTTGATCTTTCACCCAGATAGAGTCTCTTTGCGCACAAACCCGTCATTCCTCCCCAAGGTATGTTCTGTCCTAAATATCAACCAATCCATAGAGCTCCCCACGTTTTTCAAGAATCATACAAACAGACTGGAGTATATGCTGCACAAGTTGGATGTTCATAGGCAGCTAAGATTTTACCTGGACAGGACTAAAGATCACAGAAAGTCAGATCAGCTGTTTGTCTCGTTTGCAGACAACAAAAAGGGTATGGCAGTCACGAAACGTACCTTATCTAAATGGCTTTCCGATTGTATAGCATTTGTGTACTCTAGTAAGAATCAGTCATTACGTTTCAAGCCTAAGGCTCATTCTACCAGGTCCTTGGCTCATGCAGCTCGCTTACCTTTGGACACGATTTGTGCAGCAGCTACCTGGGCTAAGCCACATACATTTATCACTCATTATAAGGTTGACAGGACCTCCAAGGACAGGACATCCTTTGGTTCCACTGTGCTCAGGAACATTCTTCCATGAGTCACCCGGGGTGACGGAGCTAGGGACGCTACCCGTGTGTAAGAACAAACGGCGAGATTGAACACTTTCACATAAAGAAGTTATGTACTTAGCATAACGTTCCATGTGATGTGTTCATCTTGCCTTTTTCTTACATCCCCCCCCTCCTTTTTTACATGTTATGGAAGAACAGGTAAGACTAGAGTCTGGTCGGGATTTTTCTTACTACTTCTAGGGTTCTTTGGCTTGTGTCCTCATTAGGATATGGTGCACCGTCCATAAGAATTACTTATTATAGTCAGAGGATATTCATGGATATCCGTGTGAATGTGTATGTCTTGCACCGAGGTGAGGGTTAGAAGTCTGGTTTCTCGCAAACTAGATCTGAGGAATAGCAGGGAGGATTGTGGGATATAGTCTGGTCTCGAGCTTCTCTAAGATGCAGAGCTTTGCAATGCGGCCGACTCGGAGCCGATGATCGGCTCCGAACCCGTGTGTAAGAACAAAGGCGAGATGAACACATCACATGGAATGTTATGGTAAGTACATAACTTCTTTTTTTAGAAGTATGTTATTACATAAAAATGTTCCAGTAGTGGCCTTTAACTGTACAGATATAAGAAGTTAACATGAATTCTATTTAAGTTTATTACTGGCTTAATAGCAATAGAGTGGCAGGCAGAGGTTTTTTATAATGTGTTTTTTAGAATATGTGTTTTATATTCATGAGATGAAGTGTTTACAGTTTATTAATATTCATGAGTTGATTCACCAATTGGTGTTATAGGAAGCTTAAAGTGATTTCAAAATTACTAACTGTCTGATGAAGTTTAACATATGGTTTAAACAAAAGCGCTAACCTGATTTTTTATTTTCAGCAAATAAAGGATTTTATGTAACAATTCAACCTTCTGGGTTTGTTCCTTAACATAGTTTGCTGCCAGTGGAGTCCGTGAACTGTTTTTGTTTTAGTTCAGACTTTGTTAAATACTTGGTTGCCCTAGAGATTGCTTCCTATAGTTCCTTTGTAATTTGGTTTTCTGTTCTCCTTTCCCAGTCTTTTCTAACCTTGTCTTATTGCTTCTCATAGCTGTGACGATGTGCGGTAGTACTAGCTATGCCAGAGAAAGTAGGACAGTGGATGAGTAACATATGCCAGCATAGCTAACTGGAGTTTTGTAAAGAATTATCTGTCATTTCTATCAAGCTGTTTTGTTCAGGTGTTTGTGTGGAACATTTATTTGTAAAGCTGCTTGTGTTAAAAGTGTACCAAGAGTGGGTCCTGCTGGACAGAAAAGAAATATACCTGTATATCAGACTGTATTGTAACTGTTGAAATGAATATATTGTAACAGAGGGTACTGGAAGAGAAGAGGTTAATCTCAGTCTAGCTAACTTTGAAAAATAGTCTGAAATTAAATTACCTGGTTTAGACTGTAAAGATTGTATCATACAGTTCTGATTACAACCAGAGTTGAAATGTCTGAGAAAACCATGACTAGGAATCTACTCTATTGTCCTTAGGGGTTTACTAATTGCTACCCTGAAAGGGTGGAAGTTTTGAAATGGTTTTATAGCTTCCAGATGCTATAACACATGTTAGCAAAGCCCTGTGTGTGTGTATTATGACACATAGATGTTATATCCTGGTTCAATTTCAAGTAAAGGAGTTAGTGTGGGAACCAGAGTCAGATAACCAGATGTATGTGATGTCATTCTGTAATCTCTCTCTCTCTGTCTCCCCTGTTTCATCACCCTTTCCCACTTTGATTTATAACCTTCTGCTTGACTTACATATGTGAGCCTTAACTGCTTAGCTTTAAGGAACCCTTTCAAAACAGGTAACCCAAGACTGACCTGTTCTTTGGAGAGAATCAGCTTATCCCGCTTAAATTTTGCCCTCTTTCCCTCACAAATAAATTCCTTCAACATTTTACAGCCATCCACAGCTCCTTCTGTGGTTGATAAAAATATGCCTGACATCTATGTAAGACTAACACATTTTCACTTTGTTGCTATCCACATCTACAATCAGCTCCTGGGCAATGTCAAGCAATACACACTAGATATAGTCATTGTTCGCTGTTTGACTTTTTTTAACATATGGCATAATAGAATATGATTCTGCAGTGTCTCATCTTGTAACGAAGTTTCCTGCCAGTTAAACGTACATATAAAGAATATGTAAACATTTGTGGTACTATAATATTAAAGTATTATAGAAGAGTATCCATGAATTGTTTTGTTACTTGCAGAGATCAGCCTAGAGACTGCAGTTAACCCTGTAGACATTGTCAGTACACTGCAGGCACTTCAGATGCTCAAGTACTGGAAAGGAAAACACTTGGTCCTTAAAAGACAGGTAAGTGCATATGAGTGTGTTTTTGAGTGTATATCTGACATTTGCTAATAGCCAAAGCAGAAATCTCACGTGTCATCTTTTAAGAACGGATACACTTGAGATTGAAAACTGAAAAAAATTACAGGGAGATTAATACACATTAACATCATTTGCTACTTGTTTATAGCAGGTGCTTGCTTCTTTGTCTCAGTTTGCCTTAGGAGATAGTAACTTATCTTACCCTATTTTTTTAATTTCACTGTAAAGTACTTTAACACTGCATCTTTAAATTGATACTACAATATCACTTTGTTGGCATGACTTTGGCTTGCTGTACAGATTCTTCTACCTCCATCCATTTTTCAGTTTATCCTCTTGAGACAAAATTCACTGGTCCTTGGGAAATTTTAATATACTTTTATAAAACAAGGCATTACAAATATAAGTAGAACCAGCTTATTGTTACAACTTCAATAAAAATGTAAAAAAATAAAAATGACCATGAACAAATTTTTAATAAAATCCAAATGGCATAACCAGAGTACAGTAAACTCTTTTGCTTTAACTAGAACTTCATCATACTGTAGTTATATTGTCCTTTACAGCTTTTATAGTCTTGATGAATAATCACATGATAGCATAATCATATTGCTGCTCATTTATCCAGCATTCAGTAAAACAAAGCCTCTCTTCAAATACATTTTAAAAGTATTTGTTTCATTTAGTACCTAATTTGCTCCTGTATTTCTCCATGTAATTATCACTTCTACTGTATAACTACCTTGATCGTTATTGTTTACCGTCTGCCATGTTCATTCTATGGAGCTTTTTTCCCCGGGCCTCCGCTGAAAAAGGACCTGTGTCCAGTCGGAATTTCCCGGTAAACAAATGTAAATAAATAAATTTAAACCAGAATAAGTAGAAGCATTTACTTTTACTTGCAAGCAATACTATTTTGATGCTAAGAGGTTTTCTGTGGCTTCTTTAATTTTAGAAATATTAATAGCTTCTAGCACAGGAAAGTTCAATGAGTCATGAAATAATATGGTGGAACAGTGGATATAGTTGTCGCCTCACAGCAAGAGCCTGCCTGGTTCATTTCTTGGCTTGGGTGCCTTCTTTGCGGAGTCTACATGTCCTCCCTGTGTTCACATGGGTTTCCTCTAGGGGCTCCATTTTTCCCACATTCCACAGACTGGGCACTCTAAATTGGCCACAGGTGTGAATGTGGTGCGAGTCTGTGTTGTGGAAGAACTATCGTGGCAGGGCTAGCCAACCGGCAGTGTAAACCTTGGCTCTAGATGATTGTCACTGTTGAAGTGACACCCCAACTCCATGTGCAAAAATAGGAAAAGGGATTGTGGAAGGGATGAATGAAATATGCTTAATATGTGGAGCCTGACTGACGACTGAGTGCAGTTCTGTGACTCACAGTTCAGAACCTGCTTTGCAAAGTTATTTAGTCAGTGGAAAAAGAACTTTGGAAATACAACCTAACTTCTGAAGTGCTATGACCTTGAAGTAGGCTGTGTATGTTTGGAAGAATTTGGATTCTACATGGGGGTTCAAAAGTGTATTTGTTAAGTTGGGGAGACTATTTACTAGGTTATTTTGTCCCCATGCCTGCCAGCCATCAAGCTGTCCCCACTGAGGCTCAGCCCATTCTCTCCTTCCCATATGAGAGCTATACCTAGTACCATAAGAGAGGGAGCCCACATACATTAGCTGTGAAGTTTGCTTATGCCCTCACCATCATCCTGGCACCTAAGTGGGTTTCTGTAGCCCTAACCTAACCCACGGGTGGTAATGTGAGTCCATGCTTCATTGCAGTGCCTGCTTATGTCCTCTACCATACATGTGCATGCTCCTTCTCATGAGGCAGCAGGAGACAGTTTCATTGGCTTGGATAGCCACAGCTCATGTCATGTGCAATGCCTTTGCTTTGCATCTGAAACCACAGTCAAGTCAGCCATGAGTCATCACTTTCTCCCAAGAATGGGCACTTCTATAATTTCCTGCCTACGCAGTCACTTAAAGAATGATGGTAAGAAGCTATGCAAATGTTAAGACGGACAGTCTGAATAATGACTTAAGGCCAACACAGAACTCTGTGTTTTTACATATATTTCTCCAGGCTTCTGGAAATATTCTTCAATAGATCACTCCTGCATAAGAATCCTTGTCTGTGGGAAGTAACCTCTTCTGGAAGTTTGCTCCTCTCAACTGACAACCCTTTGGATGTTGCCTTAATGTAGCTGATCTCCTCCCTTTCCCAGGGCATCAGTCCCACATTCAAGTTGAAGGTGGCTCCAACTCCTTTTTTTTTTTCTAGCAGTAACAGAGGGTGAGTGCAGCTGGAGTATGCATGTATGCATACATCACTGACTGTTATTGTTGCTCCAGGGACATGTGCATCCGCTCCACAAAGGATGGAATTAGAGTCATAATTAAAAACTTCCTCCCTAGTACTGCAAATGTGGGTCAAGGGAACAAACTCCCTTCATTGCTACTTAGGAGATAGTTCCGGTTGGCTTGCAGTCCATGGAGGCTAAACAGAATGGTTTAGTGGTCAGCACACATGAGTAACACATTTCATTAGAATGATTTTGGATTCTCTGAATTGCTGGTTTGTTTGTAATTCTGAGGTCAGTGACATTCAAGTTTACAAGTATAACTGTACTTTCTAGAAGACTAATTCTGCCTGAGGAAGGATTACCACCTGTACTGTTTATTCTCTTAGGAGGAGGCCTACATTATCTCCTTCTACAAGCATTTTGTTGCTTTTAACTAGATGCTTTCCTTTCTCAGGCTCAAATCCTTAGGGCCTTCATGGAAAACAAAAAGCTTGTGGTGCTGATGTAGGAGGTATCTTCCTTCCTCTCTCTGATAGAGAGATGTATGCTAGCAGCCTTAAGTCAAAAATCTGATTGAAAAAGAGTACTGAGAAAAATGGATAAAGCTAAAAAAAGTACCTAGAGAGCAGGGGTAGTATCTCCAGCTGACCTAGCCCTCATGTAATCGTAAGCCCCCATGTCCTAGCTCTTTAATGAGTTCTCTTCACCTGTAGCAGACTTCTGTCAGGGTAGGAGGGAGACCACAAATCTGAACACCAATTTCCAAGTCCTCACAGAAGAGTCCGAAAGGGTCCGAATGGGGAGATGATAAGTCAGCAAGCAAGGGAGAGTAATATTGCTAAAACTGAATTCATGCTCAAGTCTTGGTGAGTACCTTCACGAGGTGTACCCTGTTTTTCACAAAATCTCACCAAGAAGACACTGATATACAGACTGTATTTATATAGCATATATCATGGATAGAAGTAGGTTAAAAATTAAAAAAGATAGCTGGGTGCACAAGACCCAGGATAAAAAAAGTGCCCAATCCTGGTAGGCACACTGGTGCCAGGACTAGAAAACATGAGTGTAGAATCCTCAAAATACTGAAACGTTCCTACAAAGGGGCCAGGGGGAGGATGGGCCTCCCTGTTGTAGAAGTGTTAGTCCACAAAAATCACAAAAACTGATAGGGCAAGGAAGAGCCATAAAGAAAATAAAGTGGACTATTTAGGATAAAAAAGAAATTATGTATTGTCACTGTTATGCAAAAAGCCCAGAATTTCCAGACACAAGATATACAAAATGATTGAGAGAAATTAGAAAAAAGAAAAATACTTCCAAAAGAAAAACTGTCAGAAGCTTCAAATAAAAATGTGTATTCATTAATACAACAGATTTGTGAAAAAACAGTATATAGATCAACAAACCTTGATCTGTTTGGATAAAGAAGCATCTGAAGAAGTGCAAAAATATAAACAACAAAACCTAGAGATTTTTGTAAAGTATAAAAAAATATGGTGCAGTATTTATGCAAAGGAGAAAGCCAAATTAATCAATATAAAGAAGGCAGCCCCAAAGATATCTGAAGAGAAATGTAGGCAGAGGCATCCAGATATGGAAAATTTCACAATAAAAACGTAATATAATGAAGAGGTAATGTAGAAAAGAAGATTAGTACAGTAGAAGTTAAAAAAATTGAAGTCAAAGTTATGGAGTGCCTGCGAAGTGAAAGATTTGGTATAGAAGGTTTAACACAGGTTACATCACAACATAATGGAGCGAGTCCCCAAACTAAGGCGAGGAAGGAAGATCAGGAGACATCTGAAGAAGAAATACGGACATGGGAAAGGAAAAGAGATCTAATATGGTGCAATATTTATACAAAGGAGAAAGCAAAACTAACCAATACAAAAAGAGCAGCACCAAAGATATTTGAAAAGAAATTCAGGCAAAGGAATCTGGACATGGAAAACTTTACAATACAAAAAATAAGTAGACAAAGAGGAAAAAGTAGAAAAGGAGATTAGTAATGGAGAATTTAAAGAAATAGAAACTGAGGTTATAGAGTACTTGCGAAGTGAAGGATTCATTGCAGAAAATCTAATTCAAAAAGCACCAAAACAGGATAGAGCAATGGATATCCAAATTAAGGGGAAACCAGTAGAACGGGAAGCAATTCATTAGGTGCCATATGAAGATATTTGGGATCCTTCCACAGGAAACCAGTATAAACGTTCACTTGAAGCTGGACAACAAGGGAAGGGACAGGAAACTCTGACACAGTCAATGTTGAGGAGTAACAGGCCAGTGAGTTCCCATATGACAGAGCAATGGATGGCACAGGATGAAATTGAAGAGAATGTGCCACTTGTAGATGCTATAGAACTTTCTGTAGAATGCCTGCAGGAAATGGAAAACAAAAAATGAGATATGCGCAATCACCAAAATGAAATATTTCGCCGAACAACCCATCAGTAGCATTTCCTACTTTGTGGACCCACCCAAATGAAGCATTCACCCAAGCGACCCCTTGAATAAAATGTTGATGTATGCACAAGCACCAAAATGAAATATTTCCCAAATGACTCTCTAGTAGCATTTCCTGGCATGTACATGCACCATAATGAAACATATAGCCACTGTTTTGAATAGCACAAAAGCTGGTCAGTCTGCCCCTTGGGTCATATGCCTCCCTCCCACTCTGTCCACCTTTAAAAAAAAAAAAAAAAAAAAAAATCTCCCCTCTAAATGAACTACAGTCAAAATATGCAGATTCATCACCCTATCTCCCAAAAGAGACCACTGTCATACTGATCACAAAGGCTTCCCATTCCACAAAGGAATACCTTAGTACTATGCAACCTTCTGTTATTTGTGTTTCAAAAACACCAGTTTTCACTTCCATCCTTAAACAAGCATTTACCAGCCATCAGCATTAGTGTTATCTTGGAGTCCATAAGCCACCCATCTTTTATTCTGCAACCAAGTAATACTGCCTCTGAATCATGCAGTGTGTAAATGAAAGTGAGAAAGTCAGAATAGAGACGGCATGGTAAAGTTATTAAATTAATAAAGTAATGGAGGCTTTATAGCTACTGTTAAACATTAAATCATCTGGTTCTTTTTTCAGCTATAGAAAATATGTATACTTGAAAGGCAAGATTATCACTTCTGTTATTTAATCACAGTATTGCGAAGGTTGAAGGCTATATAAGCACATAGATTTTTTTCTGTCCTTTCTGCATAAATGAATTCCTTCTGCAGTAGGCATAAATGGTTAAATCGGCTGAATCTTCTTCTTTCGGCTTTTTCATGGTTAGGGCTCACCACAGAGGATCTTCCGTCTGCTCATGATAGGCAGTGAAGTTTTTACGGTGCCGAGTTGCCAGTCCCAGCATCCAACCTTCCACAGAAGGCACACACAACGCACACACTCATCCCTAGGGCCAATTTAGAGTGTCCAATCCATCTACAGCATGTCTTTGGGATGTGGGTTAACTCTGCTGAATACACATACATAATTAAAGTATTTCAGATATATTATAAGTTAGAGCTATGACTCTGTTTATGATACTGAATGTATGCCATAATATTAATGGTAACAAAAAAAGTTTTATTTGCCTAGGGTACTAAATGTGTATGTTGCATCATGTACCAAATGCTAATTTATAATATATCTATACTTTGACATTCATGATAAATGCAACTGACTTATTTCTAATAGGTTTCACATTTTTATCATGCTGATGTTTCAGGCATGAGGCTCTGAAATAACATATTATGTTAAAAAGATGGAAGCAAGTATTTCCACAAAAACTTTTTGCTAATATAAAAAACACATATTCTAATGTGGAGATAGTGAAATGTGGTTATAATTCAATTCAGGACATCTGTGCTCTCCGTTCAACCCATAACTGGCTTATATTATGATTCACCCAGTAAGGTAAATAATTGTGACAGCAAGTTACTTCTATATACATAAGTGAAATCTGCATATTAGGAAGACAGAGTTCTGCTATAAATAAAAGGTATGTGACTCAAGACGCATTTTCTGAAGTTAAAAAGTCCATAACTATAACGAATATCAGCATTTACTGTCTATAATCAATCGCCATAAAAAACAGTATTCAAAACAAGAAATCTAAATTTTGAGCCAAATTTATGGACACCCCAGCCTAAAAATTAGAAAAAGTTGGGAAATTCCTTAGCTATTCTTACTACTGTACAATTAACTGGACACATCAGAATTAGCCATAGCCAGAAGTCAAGTAAGTAAAGTGGGCTGGGTCAAAATGGCTCGTGCTTTGTACAGTACAAGCATCCACACAGGAGTACATCTGCAGTCTGATCGGGAAAGCAGATGTCAATATTCCATGTACCCGCAATGGGTTCAACCATTACTTAGCGTGAACTGTTGAAAAAAATCCAGCTCTACATGACATACAGCACCTTAACTTGAAAAATAAAGAAGTATGCTGGTTTCTGCTACTAAGTGGTAGTTTCATTACTTACGTACAACAACTTATTTTATGGTTGAAATACCTATACTGCACTTCTTTATAAGATGCTTCTGCTAAAAAAAAATCTTTTTCATCCTGTCAGATATCTCGGCATCTATAGCTGCTTTCAGCACCCAGGCAATACGAGGAACACCAGCCAAGTTTGTAATGTTCTTCAATGGGATGCCTTTACTGCCACCTCTCACTAGAATGACAGCTGCAAAGTGCCCTTTTGTAGTACCGCAGGCTGCAGTTGTCTGATTATTACCCATTGCCATTGTGTTACTTGCTGTGGCGCCATTCTGCTGCCATGTACGAGATTGGAACCACTTACAAGTGTTCAAGTAACAGCTCAAGTCTGCATGAATGAAAACACAGCCCCTCGGGTGTAACCAAACAGATTATACAGTCAGTGATACTAGTCCTCTTGCTTGTTAGGGAAAAGCTGAACCCGGAACTCGTTGACAAAGCTAAACCAGGAAACTCCTTGTAGCTCTGGCAATCTGTGCAACCCGTGAGTCCCCAAATAAAATAGAGGGATCCAGTAGCAGCTAAAATCTCCAAATATTTGCAGAAAGACAGGAAATACCTGTTGCTGGACCCTCTATTTATTTGGGGAAAACAAAAGAAAATAACATTGGGGGTGGAGGTGTGATGGAAGTGGTGGCTTGGATTGCAAGAATCCGATTGGCTGCCACCACTTGCTTTATCAACTACTTTTGGAAGTGGATTTTGTAGTAAAAGTTTAATGGGACCTTAATGTAATAACATTCTGAATCGTAACTGCATAAGATAAATTACAAGTTCAGTTATTATTTCAGCGTGTTTTACATTAAGCTCAGCTACAAATCTGCAATAAATCTGCAATACAGTTTGTCACGCTTGTGGAAGGCACTCAGGGGTAACAGCTTGCAATTAGTATCTTCTCATGGCGCGCTCGGTGTTCAGCACAGAGGTGCCATGAGAAGGTACTCAGGGTTAATGAGTTAAGAAAAGCCTCTAATTGGAAAAACCTCAGGCCCAAATGCAGTACCTAACTTCTGGTTAAAAGTATTAACATCTTTGCATGAAGATTTAGCCATGAGTAAGAACTATTTATATGTGCACCCTGAACAGACACCAACCTGGCTAACAACAGGAAAAACAATGCTCCTACTTAAGCGTGAACCTGCAAGCTACCCTAAAAGCTATAGACCAATAACTTGTCTTCTGACAAAGTATAAACTGTACACTGGAATTGATGCCAACAGAGTTTACAGTCATTTAGAAGAAAACTCAATTATGGCAGTAGAACAAAAGGGCAATAAAAGAAAGTCATATGGATCAAAGGATCATTTGTTGTTAAATAAAGTCATAGTGGAGGACTATAAAAAGAGGAAGAATCTAAGTATGGCGTGGATTAACTATAAAAAAGCATTTGATAGTATCCCTCATTCATGGATAAAAGAGTGCTTAAAAATGTATAAGATAACACCCTACACTGATTGACTACATTACAGCGACCAGGAAACAGTGCCAGACCACTTTGTAATTAAGCCATGGTAAAGGACAAATTATTATTCCAGGGATAAAACTTCAAAGGGGGATTTTCCAGGGTGACTGTCACCACTGTTATTCTGTCTTGCCCTTAACCTGTTAAGCTGTCTACTTAACAGCTTAAGCCATGGCTATAATTTGGCTCCTAGAAAACAACAGTGTAAAGACTCTCATCTTCTCTTTGTTGATTTAAAACTGTATAGCTCATCAGATGAGGAACTGAAAGCACAACTGCAAGTTGTCAAAACTTTTTCAGATGATATAAGAATGTCATTTGGTCTTGATAAATGTACAAAAGCAACCTTTAAAGCAGGAAAACTGCAGCACCTAGAAAACATCAGTTTGAGACAAGAATGTGATATAAAAGAACTTGAGCAAGAGGGAGTGTATAAATATTTGAGAACTGATGAAGGATTAACAATAAAACATGAACAAATGTGAATAAACTTTAGTAAGGAATACTTTAGAAGACTTAAATTAATCCTGAAAACAGCGTTGACATCTAGGAACAAAATCCCAGCTATAAACCAGTTTGCTCTTCCTGTCCTAACTTAAGTTTTGGAGTACCTGACTGGCCCCAAAATGTGTTGGATAGATTAAATAGGAAAACTAAAAGGATGCTTCATGCTCACCAAATGATTTATAAAAATCAGTGCATACCAAGATTATATATTCCCCATTCTGAAGGAGGGATGGGCCTCCTTGAAATTGATTTACATGTATAGATCTGCAATCGTGGGACTCCACACATATCTGCTGACCTCACAAGACCCAAACATAGTGAAAGTTTTGAAACATGAGGAAAATAAATCTAAGATGACTTCTGTAGTTAATCGAAATCAATCAAGGATGGAAATCAAATCAGAAGTATATAAAAATCAGGCAGCAACTGAATGTGCCAAAAAAACAAAAGAAAGAATATAAGGTGAAGGACCAGATGAGAAGGCAAAAAATGTGGAAAATGCATAAATATAGATGCAAGTATAGAAAATTTCTAGAAGAATCTCATGTTGATCAGGAATGAATGCAGGAATGGTTAAGGACAGGCAAATTCAAACCAAGAGATGAAAGGTTAATATTGGCGGCCCAAGATGGTGGGCTACGTACACGCTGGTTTACAAAGTCTGTTGAACATGTGGGAGAAACAGACAAATGTAGGTTTTGTAAAACCGAATTGGAGACAGTGGCACACCTTGTTGCTGGTTGTGACATAGTAATGGCAGAAGGACTGTATACTGAAAGGCATAATAATGTGGCAAGACTGTTGCACTGGGGATTGTGCAAACATTATGCTATTGAAGTGGTTGAAAAACACTGGAAGCATGAGCAACAAAGCATCATAGAAAATGATGAAGTTTATATCACATGGGATCAGCCATTACCAACAGTTCAAAAGATAGATGCTAGAAAACCTCATATGGTGGTCTATGAAAAGAAGACAAAAGTAGCATTGATCATTGAAAGTGCCACACCCAGTGACTACAGTGCCTTGCATACAGAGAGACACAACATCATGAAATATCAGGATTTACAGGCAGAAACAAGAGCAATGTGGAAGAAAGACACCCACACAGTTCCAATAGCAGTAGGAGCAACGGGTCCTGTAAAAAAGAATCTACAGTTGTATTTAGATATGTTACCAATACATATGCAAATAAGAATTGCAGAAGAAGTCATTACTGGGCACATTGCGGGTGCTGCGAAGAGCACTTCTGGCTGACATCAAAGATTGAAACAATACTAATTTCATGAACTTGGGTCTATATCACATAGTCGAACTATCATAAGTTCGACTATGTAAATGTCGGACCCAGAAGTTTGAAATGCAATAACTTTGAACGCTCTGAACAGCGTACCTGTTTCGGTACAAAACCTAAAAACACACGTACATTTCAGACTGTTCCTAATGTGGGGGGCTTCACCCCCCACACCCCCCTACTTAAATATACCAACTCTGAGATCGTACCACAGTGGAGGAAATTGCAAAGCCGTGGAAACGGCCCACCGAATATTTTCCCTGAGAAAAAATTCAGCGTACTGTGCCTTCGCTATTTTGACATTTCAAACTTCCCAGTTCGATGTTTTGGCGTTCGAACTAATAATATAGATCCCATGAACTTTAATCGTACTTTGAATTAGAAATGGGGTCCATTCCCATCGTGGTATTAAAAACCCAAAAGACTTCCATCAATCATCTGATTCATTTGCCATCTCAAGCCCCAGGTCTAGTTTCAGATATTGCAGCAGTTTTGGTGTGGGAAGAAACAGACATCCCTAATGTTTTTCATGAGCAGAATCCTGCCAGTCAAAGGATGGAAGAAAGCCTTTTTGCTTGTATTTTTCTGGCTGCTGCCCCAAGGACAGATGGCTGCCTTCAGTGATGCTTGCCCATGCGTCTTCTGAATTTGACTATGGGGGATTGCAGAACAATATGTAGCCTGATGGAAGAGAATCAATCACCAGACCATCCACTTTCAACCTTGGAGTGGCTTCCCTGTCAATATGGTCTCACACAGCTTATCTGATTTTGAGGTGGACAAGGAGGCTTTAGCCTACTCCGCTCAGATTTCCTCACCACTGGTTAGTGATAAGAGATAGTGATGTGGTATCCACAACCTCCCCTGCTGAAGGCATTTTTGGAGAAAAGGTCAAGCTAAGAGAACATTTTAAGCATAGATTGAAGGATTTCTGTGAATCACATATGCGGTACTTAGAACTCCTAGGCATAGAAGACCACCAGAACAACATTTTCCCTGCCTTTGCGGATGTGTTTGAAATAGCATCTGTGCAGCCTGAATTACATCACCAAAGAAGCCTGCTAGGTTTAATAGTATACAAGGCACCAGTAAATAGTGGTTTGAAAACTGGAAGAAAAAGTGAATATGATGGGATCTGTTGTGCAGTTATTTCAACCTCCAATACCCAAATACAGAAGAAACTATACTACCAAGCACTGCCGTTGTTAAAGCAAGTGAAGGTCTACCAGTTTAAACAGAGGAGTGCTTTTGTAAAGAGTTAAGGCAGCAAGGTAGGGGTGAGAAGGTTATTTCTCTGCTTATGACAGTACTAACTGTACGTCACGAAATCCTATCCCCGGTGGTCCTCCCTGCATATTCTTGGAGGGAGAATCTCCCATACCAAAGAGAATTGGTTTCTCATAACACCCAGTAAATTGGTCACAGAGTGTGTGTCATAAGGACAGAAAATATAATTTGGAACCTTCCATTTCTTCCTGGGTGTACCATCATCTCCTAGACCAGGTAGAACTTGCAAAAGCTGTTCCTTCCTGGTTATTGGATTGGATTGTGAAGTGATAGACAAAGTCCCAGCAGAGGAATGGGTAGGGGGATTTACTGAAGACTCTGTAATTTCAAACCAAGATGCTTCTTATAGACTCATTTGGCTTTATCAAGGCAGAACAAATTTCTGAAAAATAGCCAAGTTCAAGAGGCTGACCTTCCAGGTCTTTCTCCATGTCATCCTACCAAAGGCACTATTCTTTCTTACACATCCCCATTCACAAACAGCATTTGCAGTTTCTGAAGTTCATGGCAGGTCAGGAGCATTTTCCCAACCTCTCCTCTTTGCCTAAAGTATTTACCAAATGCTGAGCCAGCTGCATCTGCCATCTCTGGACCTGGGTAGCCCACGTGTTCCCCCACCTTGACATCTGTCTTGCTCCTGGGAAGTGCATGTGTTCCCTTATCTGGATGTCTGTCTGATTCACACTTCCTCCAGGTAGGAGATGCAGAATGTAAAGTATGTTTTGCATTGCCTAACCTACTTGGGGTTTTCTTTCAGTCTACCAAAATCAGTTCTAGAAGTGGAGACTTCAAAGAGCGTCCTGGGAGGGCTTTTGGCTATACAGCAGTGTATGCTGCTCCTGCAGCAGGACAAAGCAGTACTCTTATGGAAACTTTTTTGCAAACATTGCTCATAGTTTTGTCAAATTAACTGAAGTGTTTCTGAAGACTTTGAAGTACATATCAGCTGTCTTGCCAAGTTGAGAAAACCTCAGTATAGTACTTAAAAATGTCTGTGAAGAGCTCAGTCACCCAGTAAGTAGTGTTGATTCCCACTAATTAGTACCACCAATAAGCAATTGGTCTAATAGTCTCAAGTACTCCACAACCAGAAGGGACAGCAAACCGCCCCCTCAATGCAGATGCCTCAGACAGGGCATTGATAGCACACACTGAAATCCTCAGTGTGTAGGGGGTTTGAAATGCTTCCATAGTGAAAGGACCTTTCAGCCTACTTCTCAGGGCCTTCAGGACAGTTTGGCGTTCATGGACCTTGCAGTTGATTATAGGTTGTGCAACAATGGTGTGGTACATAAATGGTCTTACCAACTGCAGACTAACCAAGCTGCATTGGAGAAGGCAGGACAGCAGGGCTTTCTTCATCTTCTAGCTTTGTGCACCACCACCTCCAATGGCCACAGTTGTGAGGCAGATTGAGCTGGACCAAGTCAAGAATAGAAACTGGATCTGGTGGGGAGGCATCTTTTGCATCTTTATAAAGAAATAGGGGATTCATTTCTGGACCTGTTTATCTGAGAACACGATCAACAAATAAGGAAGTTCTGCATGGCAATGTCTTCTCCACCCTGTGAATAAGGATCTTCTAAATACCTTTCTTCTGTTCCATTTGATATCGAGAACATAAAAGAAAGGAAAAACCGGGACAGACTGACTGTAGTAGAAAACCCTGTGTCCAAGACGGCCATCTATGATTCTTCCAAATAATTTCCCCGAGGTGGGGGGCAGTCCTTCTTCCACAGTCTTTTATCTCCTTAACCAGGAATGGTGCATCCCAACCTGGCCAGCCTCAAATTAGAAGCATGGATTGTCTCAATGTAATATCCTTCAAGGACCATTTTCCACAGAAGGTACTACACATCGTAATGGAGCCCAGAACACAATCACTAGAAAGCTTTCCTACTTCTATAAGTGGACAAGATTTGCATATTAGCAGGCCAACCAAAGCTGGGCACCAGTACAAAGATCTGAACCTGTAGATATTTGTCACCCAAAGCTGGGCACCAGTACAAAGATCTGAACCTGTAGATATTAATTATTAGATCACTGCCATCATAACCTTAAGCTACATAGGGTAAGTCCTGCAAAGACTTAGATCATCAGGACAGCTTTGAATGCTTTAGGGCACCTTCCATACACCCGAGCTGCTGTTCTGAATGAGAGAAGCAGAAAAAAACTCAGTAGCTAGGGTGCAAAAACTTTAAAACTTTCCTGCCACCAAAGAGTACACTTTTCTGTGGGCTTCCGGAGGTTGACCAGTTAGCACTGCTACAAGGTTGAGCAGATAAGATGCTCATCATTTCCACTGTCTCCTGGCATTTTGGGGCATCAGCCAAGGTAATCCATTACTGGCCATCTTTCAAAAGCTCAGACTCACCTCATGCTCTCTCTTCATGTGACAACTAAGCATATCTTCAGTGGAGAGCCTACAGTAGTCACAAGAAATGAGTGTTCATTCTTTTCCTGCAATCCAAAGAAGAAAGTTGTTTGACTCTTTACAGGATCCAGTGCTAATTTTTGTGGTATATTCCTCAGATAAGCCCCAGTTGGGAACTCCATCCTGTCATTTTATTATTAGATTTATTATCCTGTTTCTATGTTTGTTTATTAAAAAATTAGATCTGATGCTATCCGTGTCATTATTTATCACAGATGGGTCTTGGATCCGACCTTGGATCTGAGTCGGCAGCTTCTCAGACAGATCCAGAGCTCAAGCTCCTCTCCTTCACATAACCCTTTGCTACCTTCTAACTCTCAGATCTCATTTGCTGCTGAAACACTTCAGACGTGGTCCAGGCTCAGGAGTAGCAGTTTTCAGATATTTTTTTTTTTGCTGTACTTTAGGGCATCTTTCTATCTTTAACTTTTCTGCTTGTAGTTTAATTGAATTACCTCCCTTCCCAGTTAGAACTTTGCCCTTAGTTAGGTCCACCCCCCCCCTTTCCGGTGTTTGGCATTTTGCACCCTTTGTTTTCTTAAGGTAATTTTTGTGTGTGTGTGTGTGTGTGTATATATATATATATATATATATATATATATATATATATATATATATATATATATATCATTGCTTTCCTTTTAGAGATAGCGTTCTTTACAGCTGTGTTTGTTTTGCTTCCCTTAGCATGGCTGAAAAACCTTCTGGGTTTAAAAGATGCTGTTTATGCAGTTGGAAGATGCCATACTCCACCTCGCACGAGGAGTGTCTGTATTGTTTAAGGTCGGTGCACCTGGAGGTTGAATGCGACATTTGTGCCACATTCAACCCCATGGCCCTTGTAGAGCGCCGCAATAAACTTTTACCGAAGGGCTTGCCTCAGGGTGGCCTCTGCCTATGGACTCCCCTTCCAAGCCCTGTCAGTAGCCTAAGAAGAGACCCTTCTCTTCCCTTGGGGTGGGGTCCTCCCTTCTTCTCTCCCAAAGAAGCCAAGGCTCTCTGATCGCAGGTCCCTGGATACGATTCCAACCTCTTCAGCTTCGGATCCTAGATCCACCATTCTTAGAGCTTCAGATCGGAGTCTTGGATCCAAGGTCCCGGTAACGGAGGCCTTCAGATCTGAGTAGGAGCAAGCCATTCCTGGATCCAACCAGTTTGTCGGATCTGTCCGTCACGCCCACAAAACTGTTGGATCCTACCAGGTTGTCTGATCAGACAGCTCTGTCAGATCCCATTCTCGTTGAAGGCTCTCCTTCTCGGTCCTTCAGGAGATTGGATCCGAGCCGTTGGAGCCAGTCTCCTTCTTGGGGCCATAGGGCTGTGGTATCCAAGGTTGGATCCCCAGCCAGGTCTGGCCACTGGTCAGCTTTGTCCAGATCCTCCAGAAGTCTCCTTTCCTCAGACATGGATATGATGAGGAGTTTCCTCAAGGCCCAAATCAAGTTGGGCTTGCTGCCGTCCCCTACCCATGTGGCTAGGGGACCCTCCCCATCCACAGGACTCCACTCTCTTCTTCCAGTGTGACAGGTTTTGCAATTTCACGACTAGGACATTTTGTATTCCCCCTTTTTCGACACCGTCAGAGTCCTTGGCCAGCTCTGTTCCACAACCCTTGGACTAGGGTGGGCCTCATCTCTGAGGGGTTGGTGTGAGTTCCTTGAGGGGGTGTTCGGGTCCAAATTTTTCAGACTGCTCCCTTCCTTAAGGAGCTTTGGTGCTGGACAGCTCACGGCTGATATCATCTGGGAGCTTTAGTACTGAGTTGGGGTTCCTTCACAGGTGTCCACGGCCGGTGGGGATGGGGGAGGGCTTTGTCCAGTCCGTCGGCCTTCCAGGAGGTAGAGAGGACCTTTTCCAGTATGGCAGATGTTCTTCGTTCCCCATTGCTGCAGTCCTTACTATTGGGTATAGTCCGCATCCAGTCGGCCCGAATACCAGAGGGTACTACGCGCATGACCGGACGCCATATCGATCTAATCGCATGACCGGCGTCATATCGAATTTTGCCGCATGGTCCGATGCAGAAGCAGTTTTGCGAGTGCAGGTTGGCGTTCTGAAATATTTCAACAGAGTTGGAACATTTTGGTTTTTCTTGCCTCAGTATTTTACCGGATGTCAGAAAAGTGAATAACTGTATTTCTTGTGGGAAACAGATACCTCATAGGGATTACCATACCTTGTGTATACCTTGTTTAGGGCCTGAGCACGACGTTGTTGGTTGCCGCTCTTGTGCTAGGTTTAACAAACGCACTATTAAGAGGAGGTTAGACTGTGCCAGGTTAGTGTTTGGGAAGCGTTGCAATTATAAAATGCCGCCGGATGCTCCGGCGCCCGCTTGGCGAAGAGCGCAAGGACAAAACAGCGAAGCCTAGGGTTGATGAACCGGCAGTCCCGGACGTCGGTTCTTTAGAAGGCTCAGTGGAGCCTGAGGTTTTGCCAGGAGTTTCCATGGAGTCCCAGGCAGAAACTTTACTGTTGCAGGATGTGCCTTCTCAGGAGGTAGGCCAGGCTGAGGGGGCTTCTCAGGTGACTGTTCTTCCCTCTCTTCCCAAGGTAGTTAGAGCCTCTCCTTCTGTTGCCAAAACTTCTTTGAGAGGTAGGCCTACTTCAGCTTCAGTGGGGGTTTCTCCTAGCATTTCGGGTTCTGTACCTAAGAAACATATGCTTAAAATGGCAGAAGATTTGATTACTATGATTAGAGGTTCTATGCCCCCCTGATAAGAGGCCTAGGGTGGAACCGAGTTTGATAGTTTTGAACAGTGTTCAGAGGCTTCAGAGTCTTCTGCGGAAGACTTGCAGGAGTATCCTACTTATTCTGATTCTGATGTGGATGATTCCACTCCTACAGCTTCTCCTCCTGAGGATTTCTCATTTTCAGAGACTCTGCATTCCATGAGGGAGCACTTTAAATGGGAAGGCCAGGATTACTCTGATTCCAGAAAAAGGCTTAGGAAGTTCTTGTTTTACCCCAGCATAGGCCCTTAGCTATTCCTCCTGTGTTGAATGTGGTGGAAGATGTTTTGCAGAGGCTTCCTGAACCCTGACTCTTTGCCTCCTGCTCCTGTTAAGCCTGATAGGTATTATACTCATAAGTATTTGTTTAAGAGTCCTAGGGCGGACCCAGAAACTATTTCTCAAGGGCCTAAAGGTGTTAAAGCTTCTGTGATTAAAAATCCTGTTCCCACTGATAAAGAGGCAAGGGCTTTGGATAGGTGGGGAAAGAAAGTGTATACTTCTTCCACTCTAGCCATGAGAGCATTGAATTGTCAGTTTCACATGCTAAAATATCAGAATTATCTCCTTTCACAATTGAAATCTAAGGTGGATGCTTTGGCGGAAGGTATTGAGTGTAAAGAGTTGCTGGATTTGGTTCATGTGTCTGAACAAGTGGGTAAGCATTCTTTGCAATGTGGTTTTGATGCTGTACAGGCCTCCTCGAGGGTGGCTGCTACTAGTTCTGTTCTTCGCAGGCATGCCTGGTTGAAGGATCAGAATTTAGCTGAGCATGTTAAGACAAGGATTTTGGATGCTCCTTTACAGTCTGATGTGTTGTTTGGATCGCCTGTGGAAGCAGTTTTAAAGAAAATGGAGGACAAAGCTAAGTCTATGCAAACTGTTAAAGATTTTTGCAGGTGCAGCCACCAGAAATTGGCCTGCTAAGGGGTGGACATATCCTGCTTATGATTCCCAGTCTAGGGGTAGGTCTAGGGGCAGGGCTCAAGGTTCTTTTAGGCCTAGAACAGGGAGTTCCCCTGCTCAGACTTCTGGTGAGGGCAGGGTCAGTCCTTTCGTAAACAGACCCAATGACCTGTCTTTTCAGCTGCCAGTAGATTCCTGGCAGCTCCTTTGGGAGGAAGACTGTCTCTTTTCAAAGAAAATTGGGATTTAATTACTCAAGACAAATGGGTGTTGGATATCATTCTACAGATTTTATTTCCATACAATGCCCCCCTCCACAAAGAAAAGAGGCTCACAAGCAAGTTTCTCAGTTACTACAGATAGGGGCCATTTCAGCAGTCCCTGTATCAAGAAGGGGCCTATTTTTTTTCGCCGCCTCCTTCTACTAGTAAAGGGGGGAGGGGGAGACCAATTTTGATTTGTCTCTCCTCAACACTTTTCTGGACATTCCCAAGTTCAAGATGTTGACGTTACAACAGCTTTTACCTCTGCTGGGCAAAGATCACTGGATGGTAACTTTAGATCTCAAGGAAGCTTACCTTCATGTGCCTATAAGGCCAAGTTGCAGGAAGTATCTCTGGAAATTCTCATTATCAGTTCTCTGCATTGGAGTATTCACAAAGGTTCTGGCTCCAGTGATAGCTTACTTCAGGCTTCAAGGAATTCAAATCTATCCTTACTTGGACGACTGCCTGATTCTGGCTCAAGAAAAGGAAGACCTTCTACAGCATCTGGAACATGTCATAGCAGTGCTAAGATGCCTAGGTATTCTGTGAACGAAATAAAGTCCAGTCTAGTACCCTCTCAAGACATGTGCTTTCTGGGTGTGAGACTGAATACAGCAGCCCAGATGGCCTTTTTTAACCCCGGACAAACAAAAGGTCTATCACTTTACTTCCATCAACTATCTCATCAGTCCGTGCTGACTGCAAGGACAGTCCTTCAAGCATTAGGGTTCATGGCATCTTGTATTCTGGTGCTTCCCAATGCCAAACTGCATATGAGGAGGCTACAATGGTATCTCAAAAATGTATGGACACAGCACTGCCAGGATTTGGACACTGTCATTCAAATAATACCTTGCCTTCAAAAAGAATTTATGTGGTGGGCTCAGGAATGTCACCTAAACAAGGGACTCTCTGTGACCGGCCAGAGGCTTAGTCAGATTTTAACGACAGATGCCTCGGACATTGCTTGGGGAGCTCATCTAAATGGAACGTGGATACAAGACAAGTGGCCTGCCAGACTACAGCATCTACATATCAACATGGAGATGTTAGCAGTCCAGTTTGCATTAATGGCTTTCAAGGAGTTACTTCTTCCAGGGCAGGTGTTGATTCTAACAGACAACACAACTGTCATGTGGTACATCAACAAGCAAGGGAACACATTCTTATCCTCTATGCAGGCAAGCAATGATTTTATGGGAGACTGCGCTAAGCTTGCAACTAACTCTTCAGGCAAGGTTTCTGCGCACAGAACTCCTTAGCAGATGTGTTAAGCAGACAAATCATGGATCCCCACGAGTGGAAACTGGATCTTCATGTATTTCAAAATTGACAGTGTCATGGGGAACTCCAGACATAGATCTGTTCGCTTCTCCACTAAACCACCAGCTGCCACAGTATTGCACAAAGGGGTTTCATCACACAGCTTGGAAAGTGGATGCTCTGTCTTTCAGTTGGAAAACCTTCATGTGTATGCCTTTCCTCCTCTGCCTCTTCTTCCAAAGGTACTATTAAAGGTCAGACAAGACAGGCCAAGGATGATTTTGATAGCTCCAGATTGGCCTCGGCAACACTGGTACCCACTACTACGGAGTCTGGTAAGGAAGCCTCCATGGCCTTTACCTCTGATTCCTCATCTGTTATCTCAGAGGGATGGTCATCTGCTCAATGTCAAGCTTCACTCTCTTCATCTAACAGCCTGGCATCTTCTGTGTTGAAACACAGCAGGTCTCAACTTCCTCAACAAGTTTTAAATGTGATTATGGAAGCTAGAAGACCTAGTACAAGGAAAGTGTACATGAGAAAAATGGAAGAGATTTTTATTTTGGAGTACAGCAAAGAATTTGCAGGTTTCTGAGCCTAATTTGAGTGTGGCTCTTCAATACCTTACTGAGTTATTGGACAAAGGTTTGTCCTTCTCTTCCATTAAGATTCATGCTGCAGCAATTTCAGCTCACTATGATTGTGACCCACCATTGTTTTCGCATCCTTTGTTTCAAGCGTTTCTTAGAGGGCAAAGAATATAAGAAGAGCTCCTACTCCTGCTTGGGATCTCAATTTTGTGTTGGAAAAACTCAAATACTTGTCATGGAAGACTGCTTTTCTGTTGGCTATTACTTCTGCAAGAAGGGTGTGTCTGAGGCATGGCAGCTTATAGTAGAGCCATTTTTGATTTTCCATAAGGATAGGGTATCCCTTCCTTTATGCCTAAGGTGGTTTCTAGTGTGGCTTTAAACCAAACTATTCATTTGCCTACTTTTTATGCAGACCCCAAAATAAAGGGGAAAAGATTTTGCACACTTTAGATGTACATTATTTAAGCAGGACTAAGGATTTTAGGCAGTCTCAGCAGTTGTTTGTTTCTTTTGCTTTGAATTCACAGGGCAAGCCTGTGTCAAAACAAACTATTTCTAGGTGGATTGGCTTTTGCATTGCATTTTGTTATTCCCATCATGGCAAGGAGATTCCAGCTGGGATTAGGCCTCATTCCACTATGGCAACTAAGGATATTTTGGAAGCAGCTACTTGGAGTTCAGTGCATACTTTCTCTAAGCATTATCACCTTCCTATCTACTCTAAGTCTAGGGCTGGTTTTGCCACAGCTGTTTTGCAAGGCATGTTGTCAGCTCCTGCTTCTTTATGATTTGCCAGCCTCCCTTACCTCTGCTTTGGGATTCTACCCAATAGTAAGGACTGCAGCAATGGGGAGCGAAGAACATAGTACAGTTTTGTACCTACCATAAATGTAGATGTTCGAGGATCATATTGCTGCAGTCCCCCTCCCTCCTCCCCTCTGTGTTTAGGGGTGGTTGTGTAGGTGAGGTTACATGCTTATATTTTTGTATATATTCTTGTATATATTGTACATATTTTTGGTGCAGGTATTTTGGGCCTTGTCTTTTTAGGGTCTTCTGACATCTGGGGCAAGAAAAGACTGAGGATATGGCGTCGGTCATGCGCGTCTCTGGTATTCGGGCCGACTGGATGCGGACTATACCCAATAGTAAGGACTGCAGCAATGGGATCCTCGAACATCTACATTTATGGTAGGTACAAAACTGTACTTTACCTCTCCTTCTACTTTAGGTCTTCCCCAGCCTTTCTCTGGATTGGGTGCTGAGGCCTCATCATCCATCCAGGATCAGCCCTATCATGAGCGCTTTCAGACGAGCACTGCCCCACTTGGGGTACCCATCTCTTCTGAGTCCTCCACTGAGCCCACCGTGGAGGAACCCCCTCAGAAGGGAATGTGTAAGAGGTAGCAGTTGGACTCCCTCAAAGAGTCCCTCACTGAGAACGCAGATTTTGAGGAGGGAGATGGGTCCCCCAGACTCCTGCCTGAGGAGGTGTCCTTTGGGAACATCCTGGAAGTTCTCAAGCAGAGAGGTGAATGGTCTTTCCCATTTACATTTTTGGAGGAGACCGTGTTCCTGAAGGCCTTTGGGATAGGCCCATCATCTACCTGCCCCCAATGCTGATGAGCTTGTGGACCTTATCACCAGCAGGCTTTGGAAGGAGCCGGACATGGTGGAACCTGTGCCCAAAAAAGCAGATAAGTTCCTCAGTCCTCCTAAAGATAGGTCATTTTAGAGTAAAGGGGTCCCTGTCGATGCTGTTGCGGTGGCAGCTGCTACTAAGAAGGAGCTAGCTGGGCAAAGCTCCTCGGTCCATCTCCCAAACAGGGAGTCCCAGGCAGTTGACCATTTTGGAAAGCGTGTGTTTGCCTCAGCTACTTTTGGCCTGAGAGCAACTAATTATTTGGCACACTTTACCCAGCTTCAGAGGGATTTGGTTTCAGAGCTTACCCACTTTCCTTTCTGAGTTGTTGCCTCCAGAGAGTCTCAGGTTAGCCTGTTCAAGGCTGTCCACTCTTACTTCTTTAGCCAATGATTCAATGAGGTTGATCTCCTATACTGTAGAGGGGTTTACTATCAACACATCAAACATCAGAACGGAAACTGTTCAAAAATGTGGTTTACATGTTCGATGTGCTGAATATTAATTAGGTTGGTATATCAACAAGGTAACTGCTACAAAGTCAAATTCGACTTCTAAATTCTGTCGTCCCCTGCACTTCCACTTCCCTTGATTAAAAAATGGGGTAAGTGTACACTTATCTGACTGCTTTACAGCCGTACGTACCATGTCCTTACTGCATAGCACTGACAGTCATGTTTTTGCCCCTCTGCACCCCCCATCCCTAATACTTATATATTCAAACTCCGAGATCGCACTACTGTGAGGAAAAGGGTAAATCTCCCAATCTACACTATACCGTGATCTCTATACATAACATCACCCATGTACAAGTGAATGCACACTAGCATTCGTTGATAAGGAGACTCGCAGAATTGAAGGTTGGCAATATGGAAATCAGCCTACTGACATTCGGCATCCCCATGTTCACCAAACCTTCATTCTGCATTTTGATAGTAAATCTGAGGAGGCCAACTGTCAGGTGGCATGCACCAGCATTGCTGTCTTCGCGGGTTTGTGGATCCCTTTAAGGCGTCATTCACTAACGCCCCCTTTAACATTTCCACTTTGGACTGTTTGTTAAGGAAACTTTAACCTGCAGTGAGCAGGAACGCAAGACTCTTTCCATGGTAGGGATCAAGTTTTCTACTCCCCAGTGGTCCTTTTCTAAGACCTAGAGGGGAAGTAAGAAGCTTTGGTTCTGGAGGACTCAGTCATCCTTTCAGGACACTCCCCAAGAATCCTCTTCCACAGGGGTAGGGGATTCAGTGGTAGACATCATCCTAGGGCAGAGGGGATCCGCAGAACCAGGGCTCCAAAGAACCCTTTTCGGTGAAGCCCTTCCAGTGCTCCTGAGGTGCTGCCTGACTGTCCTGCCCTAGAGACAGTCAGAGGTTGTCTTTCCCTTTACCCACTAGCCTGGACAAGTCTCACCTCCAGTCAGTGGGTGTCAAACATTATTTCCAGGGGTTAATCCATTCCCTTCTCCCAGATGCCTCCAATTTGGAAATTTCTCCCAGACATACCACCCTGTCAAAGGGAGTTGGCCTGTCTCGAGGTGCAAGACCTCCTTCGAAAAAGACCCATTCAAGAGGTCCCATTAGGGCAATGAGGGTCTGGAACTCTCACTTCTCTTTGGTGCCAAAAAAGACCGGGGACCAGTGTCCAATTCTGGACCTCAGCCAGCTAAACCTGTCAGGAAGTCCAAGTTCCGGATGGTCACTGTTCAGTCCATTCTGCCTCTCTTGTGAAAGGATGATTAGATGTGCTCAGTGGATCTCAAGGACGCATACTATCATATAAAGATCGACAGACATTCCAGGAGATGCTTGCGCTTTCGGTTGTGGGCCAGTCAGTATCAGTTCAGAACTTTGCCCTTTGGACTCACGACAGCTCCCCCCCCCGGGTGTTTACCAAATGTATGGCAGTTGTGGCAGCTCATCTCCTGCTGCAGGGTTTTCAGTTTTTCTGTACCTGGACAATTGACTTCTCACAGCTCCCAAGAGATATCAACTAACACTGGTGACCAGGTATGTCCTCAGTCTTTTCCAGCATCTAGGCATCACAGTGAATCTACCCAAGTCCAATCTAGTTTCGAGCCAAAACCCGAAGCTCATCAGAGTCCTGCTGGACATGTATCAGAGACTGCAGCACTGCCTTCCCACAGAGTCCAACTGATTCGAGAACAGGTTTCTCTTTTGCTGCATCTAGCATGCCCGTTTATTCATTTGATCCTCAAAACGTTGGGCTGTATGGTGACTGCTATTCAGTTAGTGCCTCTAGCCAGGTATCACATGCGAGTTCTCCAATGGACCCTGGCAGTCCAGTGGTCCATTCTGTCTCAGCCCATGTCTATGACAATAAAGTTGACTCAGATGTGCAGGAATCATCTTGCTTGGTGGCTTCAATCTCGGGATCTATTTCTAGGTAGCCCATTTTGTCGCCCCCCCACTCAAGGCCACAGTGACCACGGATGCCTACCTGTTGGGATGGGGGTGGGGGGGCATTTTCAGGCAGGACAGTTCAAGGCACATGGTTCCCCATAGAGACCAAATTGCACATAAACGTGCTGGAGATGAGCGCAGTCTTTCTAATGTTGTAAGCCTTTCAGTAGTGCCTCCCTCTGGGGTCCATAGTAATTTAGACTGACAACATGGCAATAGTCTGGTATATCAACAAGCAAGGGGGAGCATGGTCTTATTCTCTGTGCAGAGAGACCATGAGAGTGTGGGAATGGATGATGTCTTCCAGGTGCTTTCTTCTTGCTACTCGTATACCTGTCAGTTCCAATATGTTGGCCGACAGACTCAGCAGGTCCATCTTGAGTCTTCACGAGTGGACCCTGAATCCATCAGCGGCAAGGCAAATCTTTGACCAGTGGGGTCAAACATGCTGCGACCTTTTTGCTTCCCCAGTCAACCACAGATGCAGCAATTACTTTGCCCTGATCCCCCTATCAGGGGAGTCACCCAGGGATGCTATTGTTTATGATTGGCCTCTGGGTCTCCTCTATGCTTACCCTCCTATTCCCCTAATACCCAAAGTCCTACAGAAAGCTTATCGCCTGAAGACCCTTCCAATCCCCATTGCCTCTTTCTGGCCTCATCAGGCATGGTTTTCCTTCCTAAGGTCTCATCTGAAGTATCCACCTTGGATACTGGATTCCATTCCAAATCTCATTTCCCATCCCTGGGGACTTCCACTTTCCAATCTCTGGACCCTTCATCTAACCACATGGATGTTATGTGATCCTATCTCGCCTACATTCTGAATGATGGGTTCGAGCCGATGCTTATGCCAAAGAGCGAAGTCTCTTATTGGCTGAGCTTACTATATCCCAGGATGCACCACCACCAGTCCCCAGATCTGTCTCGAGCTGGCTGGGCTGAGTAGCTTTACTAACTACTTTTTCTGTCAGTTTTTGCTCTTTTATATCACAAAAGCTGTTTTAACGGCTATCGCCTCCTTTGTGTACGTTTGAATTGTGAAATTTGTTGTGTGTGATTGGGTTGAGTTTGTTTCGCCCCTTACAATCCAGGGCCTTTCCAGTCAACCTTTGTAAACTTTCCAGGGTCTCAAGCCTTAGTGGTTTAGAGTTCCCTGTCTTTACAGCTAAGGTTTGTGTTTTAAACTATTACTGTAAGCCTTGGTTTTTGTCAATCTATATCTATATAGTTAATTTCCTGTCAGAAGTTGTTTAACATCATGTCTCAAACCCCTAGGCCTTCGGGCTTTAAAAAAATGAAATGTGCTTTTAAGATGTCTGTTACTGATGATCATTTGCTCTGTGTATATTGTCTAAAGCACTTGCAGGAGTCATGCAATGTCACGCTTTTTCCTCAAGGGTCCTCCAGGAGAGGAAAAATAAATTGATTCTTAAGGGTTAATTAAACTTGAAGAAGCCTTGGCGCAGGAGACTTGCTCCACTGGGCACCTCCCCATTCTGATATAGACAGGGTGCTCCAAAGACTGTTCCAGTCCCCAGTCTTCCAAAAATTTGTTTCGGTTCCGACCCAGTTGGCGGTGGGAGATCTCAGGGTCGGCGCTGGACCCGAGGGTGATGTTTCGGGACCTATGCTGCACCTTCCCTGGGGCGTGGACTGGGGTCTTTGGCAGTTCCCTGTCGTAGCCAGCGGGCCCCGAGCCTGAGGTACCCCAGTGGGGTTCCCCTCCTCCTGAGGGTTCGGAGTTGTCCTCAGAGGAACCCCCAAGGAAGAGATCGTGCAAGAGGAAGCACGTGACTCCCGAGTCTATTACATCGGACACTGATATGGATGATGCGGAGGGGTCCCGGATGATGTCTCATTTGCAGACATCTTAGAGATCCTCGAACAACGAGGCGGCTGGATATCCAAACCCCTCTGCTGACAGATCAGTGCTCCTCAAGGCCTTTGGGGCTCAGCCCTCCGCCTCCTGGGTGTCTCCGGCCTTTGGCGTGCTTCTGGATTTAGTTTGTCATCCAGACACCGTGGAACCAGTTCCTTCTCGTCCAAATAAATTCTTATCTGCTCCCCGAGAAGGAGTTCCTTACTAAAGGCGTGGCTGTAGATGCCATGGTGGTGGCATCTGCTACACAACAATCCATCCTCCTAATAAGGAGTCTAGGAGTATGGATAGCCTGACTTCAGCGGCCTTTACCTTAAGGTCTCTGAACTATTTGGCACATTTTACAAGGCTTCAGAGGGATCTGGTCAAGGAGTTGTCAGATTCCTCTCGGTAACCTACCTGAGCAGCTAGCCCAGTCCGTTAGCTCTCAGTTGGCTATCCCAATTTCTAACTTCCATGAGGCTCATTTCCTATCTATGTAGACAAGCCTGGCTCCGCTTGTGTCAGTTCGGAGGCCTTCAAGTCTTCCTGATGGGTCCTCATTGTTTGGACCCAAGGTGAAAGACACCCTTACCCGCTGTGAGCAAGAGGGAAAAACTTTATCTGAAATGTGGTTCGAAAATCTCGCAAGTTTTTCTCCCAACAGCAGGAAGATTCCCGTCCAGAGGCAGAGGGCGGGAAACCTGGAGACCGCGAGTCCTGGCTCTTCAGCCTCCCACACGCCATGAGGGATTGCCCGCTGTGCTGCCCGAGCCAGTCGGTGTCGTTCGCCAAGCACCTAAATGCCTGGGAGTCAATCACTCAGGACAGATGGGTGCTTCGATCATTGCGGAGGTTACTCCATCCCATTCAAATACTCACCCCGCCGTCAAGAGAAAATCGGACCCACCACCCAGTCAAAGGGAAATAGCAGCCGCAGAAGCTTTAAAGCTGCTAGAAAGGAGTCATCCAACCGGTCCCCACAGACCAGATCGGATCAGGAAATTACTCCAGGTTCTTTTAGTGCCAAAAGACAGGGGACCTGAGACCAATATTGGATCTCAGCAGACTGAACCAATAAATTCGAATGGTCACGTTACAATCCATTCTCCCGTTGTTGGAGAAGGATGTTTGGATGTGGCCTATTATCACATACCGATACATCAGGCGTCCAGAAGGTATTCAGCCTGGGAGTCAGTCATTACCAATTTTGTGCTCTGCCCTTTGGTCTCACCACAGCCCCCAGGGTGTTCACCAAGTGTTTGGCAGTAGTGACGGCTCACCTGAGAAGTCTTGGATTCCAAGTGTTTCCCTATCTCGACGACTGGCTCCTGTCTGCCAACAACAGGCATCTACTAATGGACAACCTCAAAGCCACCATCTCCTGGGTGTTTCCCTAGGGATTACATTCAATTGGTCAAAGTCTGTCTTGCTGCCCTCTCAGCATAAAGTTTATAGGAGCAGAGATAGAGTCAAGATTGATGCGGGTATTTCTTCCTGCCGAAAGGAGCCGAACTTGACAGGGCCAAGCTGAAGCTGTAATCTCGAGAACCAAAGCCCCAGCCAGGATGGTCCTACAGGTCTTAGGCTCAATGTCTGCCACGGTTCTTTTAGTTCCTCTAGCAAGATTACACATGAGGATTCTTCAGTGGCTCTTGTCAACTCAATGGTCCTTTCAGGATCTTCCCTCAATCATCACATCATGATTACGGAAATATGCAAAGGGACCTTCGCTGGTGGCTTCAGACATCCAACTTGGATCAGGGAAAACCCTTTGTTCTCCCTCCAGTGGTTACCCTGACGACAGATGCCTCCCAGATAGGGTGGGGGGCATTGTCTGGGCAGGCTAGTTCAGGGCTCCTGGCAGCTCTTCTCCACATCAACGTGTTGGAGATGAGGGCTGTACTTCTGTCCTTACAGGCCTTACACAAGTTTCTTCCTCAGGGCATCATCGCCATCCACACAGACAACATGTCGGTGGTTTGGTATCTGAACAAACAAGGTGGGACCAGATCTTTGCAGAGAGGCCATGAGAGTATGGGAATGTAGCTACCAACCGCTTCTTGGTAGCGACCACATCCCGGAAAGTCAAATATATTGGCGGACAAATTAAGCAGGACAATTCTATCTCCTCACGAATGGTCTCTAAACTGCACAGTAGCAGCCCAGGTTTTCAAGAGATGGGGTTGCAACTCCACAAAACACCAAGTGCCAGAGGTTCTTCTCCTTGATTCCACATCAGGAGGACCAGCCATGGATGCTCTAGCACAACCTTGGCCAACAGGGCTACTTTATGCCTTTCCTCCAATTCCACTCCTTCCAAAGTTATTCAAAAGCTTCTCAACTGGGGTCTTCAATGATTCTGATTGCCCCATACTGGCCTCGTCAGATATGGTTTCCTTACCTGAAAAAGCATGCAGTGGACGATCCGTGGACCTTAGACCTGATCCCGGATTTGCTAATCCATCAGTCGACATTGGCATCAGTCCCTTCAAGATTAACAGCTTGGTTCCTCCACTTCCAACTTTAGTTAGAAGGCACACACTAGACCCGAAGTTGTTCACATTTTATCTTCGCCCACAAACCCACCACTAACAAATTGTACCTCAGTAAGTGGAAGAGGTTTGCTATCTGGGCTCAACTCAAGGGCTTAGACCCTATCACTGCTCCTGTCCCAGAGGTTTTGAAATTCTTAACATCCCTGTTTAATCAGGGATCTTCTGTCTCAACTATTAAAGTCCAATTAGCTGCTATATCTAAATTCCATGAATCCACGGATCCTCCTTTGATGAGCAGCAGACTATGCAAAACGTTCATTAAAGGTGCCAGTTTGTTAAGACCACCAGTTTTTCATCCTGCACCTCCGAGGGATCTTGATTTGGTGCTTCATGCATTAACATCTCCCCAACTAAAATATCTGTCTTGGCATTCTTAGTGGCTATTACCTCTGCAAGAAGAGTCTCAGAGCTTCAAGCCCTGTCTATTAAACCACCGTACTTGATTTTCCACAAGGATAGAGTATCACTTAGGCCTAATCCATCCTTTGTCCCAAAAGTCTGTTCTACTTTCTGTCTTCAACAATCTCTAGAGCTACCAGTTTTCTTTCCAAAATTCTCTAATGAAGCTGAATACACTCTCCATAAATTGGATGTTCACAGGCAATTACGCTTCTATTTAGACAGGACTCAGCAACGTAAGTCAGACCAGTTGTTTGTGTCCTTCTCAGATAATAAATTGGGTCAAACCATCACAAAAGCTACAATCTCAAAATGGATCAGAGATTGCATAACTCAGGCCTACTCTTCTTGAATAAACAACTTACATCATCTATCAAAGCTCATTCTACCAGAGCTATGGCTACTTCTATAGCCTTTCATTCCAAGCTCGCTATATCAATTTGTGCTTCTAACCCGCACTTTCATTTCCCACTACAAATTGGATGTGGCATCTAAAGGACGAGCATCATTTGGTTCCACGGTACTCTTTCCAGTGAGCCACCCAGGATTCAGGTGCTAGGATCACATAACATCTTTAGTTATGTACTCACCATAACTTTAGATGTTTGGGATCCATCTCGCCTACATCCTGATACCCTCCTTCCCCTGCCTTGCAGATCAGAAGAGATTGAACGGTTTTGAGCTCCACTGTTTTATCTTGTTTCATCTGACGATGTTATATAAGCAGGGTATGCATGTGTGCATGTATGCGGACAAACTAGATCTGGGGAACTGGTGGTGGTGCATCCTGGGATATAGTAAGCTCAGCCAATAAGAGACTTCGCTCTTTGGCATAAGCGTGGGATCGGCTCCGAACCCATCATTCTGAATGTAGGCGAGATGGATCCCAAACATCTGAAGTTATGGTGAGTACATAACTAAAAGTTTCTCCAGTTCCAGTAATCCTTTCACAGTTCAGGCTTCCATTCCTGGTTAGGAGCATTATTTTGGCTTCTCAAAAGCCATCTGCAAAGAAGGTGTATTCCAGTAAATGGAAAAGGTTTTGCATTTGGGCCAGACGAGGGAATCTGGATCCCTTTCTGGTCCTATTCCTAATATTTTGCTCTTCTTATCTTCCCTTTTTCAGGATGGGGGAAGTTTTGCTACCATTACGCTCCAGTTGGCTGCCACCTCTAATTTCTATATCAACAATGAGCCTACCTTTTTTTCCAAACTGTGCAAAGCCTTTCTGAAAGTTTTTCTTCTTAGGTCTCCTATTAAGGATCCATCCCCGCCGTGGGATTTCACGTTGGTGTTGCAGTCCATAATGCAAAAACCTTTTGAACCAGCTGGTTCATATGATATTAAATTCCTTTCCTGGAAGACAGCCTTTTTAGTGGCCATTACTTCTGCCAAGAGGGTCTCAGAACTTCATGCTCTGTGCATTAAACCTCCATTCATGATCTTTCATAAGGACAGGGTGTGACTTAGAACAAATCCTTCCTTTCTGAAGTGGCCTCAGAAGCTAATCTCAATCAATTGATTCAGCTACCGGTCTTCTTCTCTAGTTACTCTAATAAAGGAGAATATATCTTGCATTGTTAGATGTCCACAGGCAATTACATTTCTATCTAAAAAGGACTGAGAAGTTTAGAAAGTTGGACCAACTCTTTGTGGCCTTCCCTCAAAACAGAAAGGGCCAGGCAGTTTCCAAAGTGACTATTTCTAGGTGGATTGCTAGCTGTATTTCTTTCATTTATGCTAGTAGGCATTTATAATTATCCAGACCATTTAAGGCCCACTGTACTAGGTCTGTTGCTGCATCATCAGCCTTACTGGCTAGAATTTTACTTGATGAGATTTGTGCTGCTGTGACTTGGTCTAATCCACACACTTTCATTTCACACTACAAATTGGACTTATTGTCTAGGAGCAGGGTTTCCTTTGGTTCCTCTGTGCTCCAGTATATTCTTCCTTGAGGCCACCCAGGATACATAGTAGATGGGGACTCTGATCCATATGTGATGAATAATGACACAGATAGCCTCAGACAAAGCATTATGTACTTAGCATAATTTGGCATCTGTGCTACCCAGTGTCAGTTCATCACATTCCTGCCCTCCTTTCCCATTCCTTCTGGGGGTCCTGGCGAGGTTGGAATAGCTTGAATTGAGTGAGAAGTTTTTGGTCTTCTGTTGCAGTTTGTTTCTGCTTTTCAACTAATTTAGCAAACTTGATCTGAGGGTTAGAAAGTAGCAAGAGATTATGGGAAGGGGAGGAGCTCTGGATCTGTCTGAGAAGTTGCCGGCTCAGATCCGAGGTCAGATTCAAGACACGTCTGTGATGAATAATGACACTGGATAGCACAGATGCCAAGTTATGGTAAGTACATAACTGTCTTTATTTTAATATTTTATTGCTGTCAGTGTTACAGTAATTCTTGGGGTGATTTCTGCTTGTAGTACTGCTATTTGCCTTTGGTTTTTACTTTTTTTGAGGAAGCTTTTTGTATTTCTCTTAGAAACTCGGTGTTTATGGTGCTGTTAGACACTAGGGTCTCTCTCTTGTGAAGTCAGAACCACCTGTCTTTACTGTCGTTGCTCTTTATTTTCATCTTTAGACAGGAAAATATTGCAGAAGTTGGATTTTGTTTTAGCATTTATATGTTATTTATTGTATGTATGACTCTGCCCTGTATTTTTTTAAACATTGGAACACAGTTTTACCATGAATGAAGTTATTTGAATGTACTGTGGAGATTTTACTCTCTCTGACAGAAACTATAGTTTAAATTACTATTAAACATTATTTTATGGCAGTTTGAATTTTGTGTACTAAAAATTATATCCCCCCTTTTATCAGCCTTGGAATATGTTTATAAAGCTGCCTGCAATTTGAGAAGTCCCTAAAAAGGCTTGGAGAAAATCTAGTCTCCTCTGATATAACAGGTCTCTTTCCTCATTTGACTGCTGACCCAGCTGCTGTTTCCTGATCTGCCTGTGCAAATAAAAAGTCCCTGGCTTCATTTAATTCAGTGCCCCCTGTAGAGGGAAATGGTTTGATCTTCAGTGTGAAGGGATGGCTATTTCTAGTAATCTAGCCTTTAAAATGTTAAATTATCAAGGATATATCTGCAAATTTTTTTACAGTGCATATGTTTTGAATGATTTTGCTGTATCCTTACCTGCAAAGCATGTTTGTTTATATGAATGATTTTTTTTTCTAATTTGACTCCGGTTTCAAAACATGCTTTGAGATGTGTGTTTGAATGTGCAGCTACAATCCCGAGAAATGTTGCTTCTTTTGTTGTATTAAGACAGTATGTTTGGTTTCATAATCAGAACTTCTCTGATGATTTAAAAGCCAAAATTTTGAATGCCCCATTATGTTCTGAATTGGTGTTTGGGTCCTCCACTATACAGATTATCAAACAGTGGGATGATGGAGGTAAATTAATGCATTGGGTATCTAGAATGTTTTGTGTGCTCAAGTTCTCCCCAAGCAAAGCATCTTCCTTCAAGGGACAGAATAAATAAAAATCCCATCCAAACAAAAGTCAGGAATCCAATTCTCCATAATCAATCAAGAGGGCTTCCTTTCTGGGGGGGGTGTATATATATATATATATATATATATATATATATATATATATATATATATATTCTGCAAGCAGGCTGTACTGCATTTTGTGAATCTTCAGGTTTCATACATTCAATAATGGACAAAACACAGTGGCAGACTAAGCAGATTCTGGGCAGACCTTCAAATGTGGAAGATCAATGTGGAGGTCTTCCATGACTTGATCCAGATGTAGGAAACACCTCAAATAGATCTGTTTGTCTCCTTTCAAAACAGACAACTGAAAAAAATCTGTGTAAGACATCCTTGCAGCCATGCTTGGAAGACAGATGCTCTATTATTCTCTTGGTTAGGAATGTTTCTGTATGAATTTTCACTCTTTCCAATGATACCTAAGGTACGTCTAAAGATTCAGAAATAATTACCAAAGATTTATTTGGCATTTGTTTACTGGGAAAATCCGACTGGGTCATGAGGTACCCATTTTCAATGGAGGCCCAGGGGGAAAAGCTCCAGATCATTGTGGCAACCCCCTTTTGGCCCAGTCAAAGTTCCCTTTAAAAGGAATTTGCCAAGTGCTGTTCCCACAAGCTTCCTCACAACTGGATCTGCTCACACAGCATCTGGGGCGTATAGTACAGCCCAGAATAGAGCAGTTGCTGCTGTAACAGCCTGGCTGTTTCGATTTTAATACCATTTAGGCATTTGTTCCATGAGTATGTGTAGCAGGTGTTTAAGGAGGTAGGAAAAATTGCAACTAGAAAGTCGTACTTCTACAAGTGGAAGCGGTTTTCTAGGTGGTGCTAGCCAATAACTGAGGTCCCAAAAGGGGTTTCAGCTCTCTGGTTTTGTAATATTTGTATGAGATACTTAGTGATGGTTTGTCTTATGCTTCTGTCAAAGTCCACCTCAGCTTGCTGCCACTGGATCTCTCCCTCTTATGTCTCTTTTTCTGGACAAACAGTTTATGAAAGGAGTTTTGCCTATGAGACCTCCTCAAAAGCAAGTTCCTCTTCCCTGGGATCTCAACTTTGTTCTTGAGGGACGTGACCTTACTTTGTTTTGAACCTGTTTCTCAGGCTGGATTTATGGTTCATTACTTGGAAGACTTTCACTAGTTGTTCTGATGTCTGAAAGGCGAGTCTCTGAGCTGCAAGCTCTCATGGTGGGTCAACCCTATCAGATTTTTCTCAAGGACAGGGTTGTGTTAAGCACTAATCCATAATTCATGTCTAACGTTTTTATGAATTTACCTTGAATCAAGACATCAATCCCCCAGTGTTCTGTCCTGATCCAAAAAACAAGGGAGAAAAGTTTGTACATTCCTTGGATGTGCACAGGCAGTTAGGGTACTACCTTGACATTAGAAACCCCTTTAGGAAGTCTGAACAGCTATTTGTCTTCTCTACATAGACTAAGAAAGGTCAACCTGTTTCCAAGCAAGCTTTTGCAGAAAGGTTGTCCTTTGGTATTGTTTTCTCTTGCTCCCACCATAGTAAATATCTTCCAGGCAAGGTTTAGGCTCACTGAGTTAGGGCCTTATCCTCTTTGATGGCATATTGGAAAGAGGTGGACTTTAGAAGCAGTTGTTGGATTAGTTTTTATATGGTATTGTGATTGGCTGCAAATTTACTCTTGCCAGGTGATTCTGGCTTCAGATACCTTACTCATCTTCTTTCTGGTAGCAAAAAAGCCTGAACGCTCACTTCTTGTGACAGCTGTAGGCTTTCCTTTGAGGATATGCTTAGCCAATCCGCTGTCACAGGAAGAGAGGGGAAGGGGAGTCTGAGCTTTTCAAAACTGGCCAGTACTAGGTTACCTTGACAGGTAACCCAAAATGCCACTGAGGCAGTGAGGCATTTGAACATCTATTGTTACAGGTAAGTAGGACTTCTGCAACTATACTTTTCCCATTGGGGATTACCTTCCAGAACATATTATTTCTTTAGGAAAGTGTGGTATTTTGGACTAGTCACAGTGGTTTTTAGTGGTTGTCACTAAAGTTTTACCACAAATGTTTTTACATTGACTTATGGTTCCCTGTGGGGAATCCCTTATAAACTTTGTATTTTTGTTGAAAAGTAGCTACTTTTGTGTTATTCTTTATTTTTCAGGGTTTGGTCTTTTGGTGTTGATGGTTGTCATGTAAAAATTTTGCCTCAGAATTTGATCTTCCTGTCTGTATATTTTACTGACACAACTAAGCTCCACTAACTGCTTATCTAACATCTTTTTTTTTGCCTGGCAGTTGGTCATAATTCACTGTGGGGATTTTCTTGTTTATCTGCATTTTTTCTACAGAAAAGTGTACTGCTTGTGCATAACAGTGTTGTGAGGGGGCAGGCTAGTGTGTTTGCTTGTCATTGGATTATTTTAATTCAAACATAATTTTTTACTTTGAAAGTATTGCCATCACTTCTAAGCTCCTCATGACAGGCAATGTTTTAGGTTGACTCATATCTCTGAGTGCCAGTGAGGATTCCCTTTCTAAATACTCTATTTTTATGAAGAAGAGTGTAACTTTTTTTATTGAAAACTGTTACTAGGGGCTTGGGACTACTGTGTGGTGGTAGTTACAAAGAGTCTTTAACAGAAGAAAGTACTGCAGGCCTTGGGCTTCATGGCATCATGCATAATCTTGGTCCCACATGCCAGACTGCATATGAGAAAGCTACAGTGGTACCTAAAAGATTTATGGTCTCCAACACAGGCACAGCTTAGAAACCCAAACTCCACTAATCCCATGCCTGAAACAGGAGTTCCTATATGGGCCTAAGCATGCTTTCAGTCAAACTCAGGTTTACCCTTCCCAAACTTTCATCAGCTAGCCACATCATCACAACAGCTCAGGGCTAGCTTGGGGCTTACATGTTGGACAAATGCATACAAGAGACCTTAGATCGGTAACCTAAACCAAAACCAAAAGAAATGCTGGAAATAAAAATGCTGGCAGACAAACAGAGCAATCCAGAAATTAGGACCATTATGGAAAGGGTAGGCGACAACGAGGCACTCACATAACACCACAAACAGGGAGTGACTCAACAACACACTCTAGACTCATTGATACCCACTGGACAGATATGGGCAGCCTTTGAAACATGCAGTGAGCTACAACATTTGTGCATTACAGCTGCCCTTTGTGCTCACAAAGAAACACCCACCCAGATGCTCACGAATGGATGCTCCACACGAATTATCTTCTAAACTGACATCACAAAGGCCATCAAGACCAATATGGGGAATGCCACCCCCACTCCTATTCGCACCACCTCCAATCACCAGAGGTGGACTCTATCCTTTTTACACTTGAATTCTTTGCTGTCTGCTTTGTAGACTTCTTTTGCAGTTAATAGTCTTGATTTCCTGTGGGCAGTCTGTTATTTTTATCACTTTTGTCTAAGAATGTGTACTTTTCTTTCTGTATTGATTGTTAGGGGCTAAAGGCACCATGTTTGGTTGTTACGAATGGTTTTTATAGTCCTGTCTGTTTTACTTTTAGGAAGTAACACCAACACTGTCAAGCCCTGGTATCCACTTGTTGGACATCTGTTGGATTCATTGCGTTGGGGAAGAAAAGCTGAAAAGCCTGGGACACCCATTAAATTAGTTCATAGGGAGTCACATCTGTGGCAGACATATAAGTTTTTAAATACATGTGGCAAGTCCTCACGGGTTTTACAGACTGAGGGATGAATGCAAAAACTTGCCCCTAAACACAGCATACCGTACAGTAACCTTTTAGCCACATACTGCTCCAATGTCCTAGGGAAGGTAGATGTTCAGCCATGCCAAGGGGATATCTGAAGTGTTCCGGAAGTCATTTGGGAAGAGTAGATATCCGCTCATGTTTTTTTTCCCCTGTAAATAAGGATTTTGCTGCATTACTGAGTCAGGTACTGGAACATCTGCTGTTATGGAGAGTATGCTTGCACAACTGTTTGATAGTCATTATTATGACTGTTGCAGTAGCATAAGCTATATGGGATGTCCTGCCAAAGACTCAACTTTGGGAGTATTTACTGCAAAGAATATTTGTTTTTTTTGTGAGGAAAAGGCTGACATTTCTATTTAAACTAGTATCTAAGACCTAAAAGCTCCTGGTTTTGAGGGTTGTTAATTTTTTTTTAGCTCAAAGCTTGTGTGTTTATTTTTGATTGTTTCACTTATCCACTTCTTAAATGGCAGTTCTGCTAGAAAGCTGGTCTTGGCTTTTTGTATAAAAAAAATCATTGCAAGTTTGTTTTGTGAGGAAACGGTTGATTTTTCTGTTTAAACTTGTATCTAGGAGTTAAAGCTTCTTCTAATTTTGAGGGTTGTCATTAAAGAATTTGAACTCAAATTTCAATTGTTGTCCATGACTGATTTATCTAACCATTCTTGTATGCTGGTTTTGGTAAGTAGTCGATCTTCATTTTCTATTAATGAATGCACTTCAGAGGGTCACCTTTTGTGAGGAAAAGTGTGCGTGTTCCACTGCATGGCTAGAGCCTAAAATTACTGGTTTTGAGAGCTGTCTTTAAAGAATTTGCTTCAAAACTTAATGAATTTTTACTAATTGTTGTACCTAACCACTTAGTTTTTGCTTTCTGTAGAGACATTTACTGTAGCAAAGCAACTTTTCTAAGGTGAAAGAAGCTTTCTTTTCTTTGAAAATTGATAGCCAGTCATGAGACGAGGCTGAATCTTCAAGATTCTGCTATCCACTTTTCAGACTCCTTTAGTAGGTAGAATAGGGACAGGTCCAGACAGTTAACATATTGTGGAGGCTGGTTCTGTCCATTCTTGGTGCTACCAGTGTGCTGCCTCAGCTGCTGGTAAGTGACTGCTATAGCCATTCAGAGTTCCTTGGACCATTTATCTTTTTTTCTTAGTCCCTTTGGTGTGCTTCTCAGAAAGCTGTAAGGATTGGGAGGCAGGTACATCCTCTGAGGGTGTTTGGTTGACCGCTTCAGGTAAGTGAGTACCACTGTTGTCAGCATCAGAGAGGGGAGCGGATTGTTTCTTTGCCTACCTATCCTCAGGTATTTCTTCCACAGGGTGGGGATCATCTTTTTTAACAGCCTTCTAGCCTAGGTATTCTCCCAGGAAAAGGAAACATTTTTCTTCTCCTGAATTTTATAAGGAAGATTGGCTGGGTTTGGTTGCAAATTATTAAAGCCTTTCAATATTAAATGCAGATTTTTTTTTCATCTTAAGGGAAAAACCCCTTCCTGCTTTCAGAACAACCAGCAGTCCCATGAATTACTCTTTTTAAATCCCAGGGCACATCCTGCAGTGTTCTCTCTCTCTCTAAATTAGGCTCTGCAAACACCTTAACTACAGTTAATCCCATTCCTTCTAGTAATATGGGAAAAAACCTTAACAGGCTTAGGAAGAATGTTTTGTCTCCTCCACTTTGGCTTTCAGAGTAGTCTGTTGACACACTCACATGTCTAAGTTGATAATCCTCCTGGACAAAACCTATTGTTTGATCTTTCTTTGACAAAGGGTCTTAAAAGATTTGAAGAAAGCAAGAAGTAATTTCAAGGGATTGTCTGCTTTTTTCTTACTTGTGTAATAAGATTAATCTTTTGACCATTTCTGCTTGTCTGCCTCAGATCCCCCTTTACCTCATGTAAAGTAGTTTCTGAAAGGGATTCTGCATATTTGTGCACCTCTTAGGTTGGCTGCTTTTCTTGGGATCTTTTGTTCTACTGCAAAAGCAGAACAATTGTGTAAAATCTTAACCATAACATTAGATATCCTTCTCTTCACTGTTGCAGTATTCTTAATGTTAGGGATCTCCCACACAGGGCAGCCCGAATTTCAGCCAGTATACCAAAGGGTAATGATCTTGCATGCGCCGTACATCATACATATGCTCCCCGTACAGAACGTACATAAAAGTGACATATGGACACTGTTACCCATAAATGAATTGCCCCTAGAAGAAAATAGTGTCCATAGGACAAAAGAGTCCATGCACATTCAGAAGGAAAAATGCAAAAGAAAAAGGGGAAACCCTCAGCCAGAAGGGAATCCAAAACAAAAACCAGAAAAACAAAAGGGAGTTGGAGGGAGAGAGCGAATACTACAACAGTGAAGTGAAGGACATGTACTGTTATGGTAAGATTTTACACAACTGTACTATGTCCTTCTATATCACTGTTACAGTACTCTTAACCTTAGGGAGAGTAAAAAAAAAAAAAAAAAGCTCAAATAACAGAAAAGGGAGATGGAAGACTGATAAGAGCCCTCAACAAACCCATATAAAATTGTTTTGGCAAAACCTGCTCTGGCCCTAGAAACCATATCCAACTTATAATGCATAGTAAAGGTATGCACTGAAGACAAAGTAGCAACTTCAAGGATGGAATTGGTGTCCAACCCCTTGAAGAAAGCACCAGAAGAGGCAACAGCCCTAGTAGAATGAGATCTAACAGAAGTAGACAAAGATTTGCCATGAAAAGAATGACAAAAAGAAATGGCCTTAGATATCCTTAGAAACAGCCAAACTCAATGTCCTAGGATAAAAGGAAACAAAAAGCTGGTCAGACTTACGAATGACCTTAGTTTTATCCAGCTAGTACCTGAGCTGTCTGTGTAAATACACTGTTTGCAAGACTCTCTCACTAGCAGATTGAGGAGAAGGGAAAAAGGAAGGGAGTTGTACTGACTGATTAAGGACAACTGATTGACTACCATGAGCATAAAAAAGGATTAGTACAAAGGGATGCCCTTTCCCTGTGAAAAATCAAAACAGGAGGAATGGCCATAAGGGCTCAAAGACAGTTGGAGCAGAAGTAAGAGCTAGTAACAAAACAGTCTTCCATGTACACTGCTCCAAAGAATCTGGAACTGCAGGCTCAAAAGGAACCTGAGTCAGATTTTCCAAAACAAAACTAAGATCCCAAGGAGGAGGAATAATTTTTCTTGGAGGCCTAATATGCAAGATGCCTTTAAGAAATAGTTTGACCTAAAAACGAGAAGCCAAAGGAGAATTCAATGGCAGGCAAGTAGAAATGGCTGATATGTGGGCCTTCACAGAATGGGCCAGGCCAAACTGGAGCAACTGGCACAAGTGAGAGAGGACTAAGGGGACCCCCACTGAAAAAGGGTCCTGGTTATGAGCATGGGACCAGACAGAAAATCTTTTCCATTTGGAGTCTGGACATACAAGATTTTCTCGTTGAGGATTTCATTGCCTCCTGTAAAACCCTGAGCACTTCCTCAGAAAAGAGGTGCCTGAAAGGGATCAAAACCCTATCACCGAGAGTGTCAGTTGAAGAGTGGACAAGTGAGGATGGATGAGAGACCCTTTGTCCTGTGTGAGGAATTCCAACCAGTGAGGTAACTTGTGGTGATTGCCCCTCGCCAGATGCATTAAGAGGGGGGAATCAGTGCTTTCTTGGCCAAAAGGGAGTAATTAGCAAGATTTTTGGAGAGTCCAGCTGAATCTTCTGCAGGACTCTTGGAATTAGAGGAAGAGGAGGGAAAGCATAAAGAAACATCCCCTTACAAGGAAAACAAAGGGCTTCCATCTTCCATGCTAGATGGTATGGCACTCTGGAACAGAAGAGACGGAGCTGCCTGTTCAGAAAGGAGGCAAAAAGCTCTACCTGATGAATACCCCACCGATGGACAATGCCCAGAAACATGTCTCTGTTAAACATCCATTCATGAGCCTGTGTTTTGGACCTGCTGAGGGAGTCTGCCACTAGATTGTGCTCTGAAGGAATGTATACTGACTGAAGGGTTAACTGATAACCGAGAGCCACCTCCCATGCCTGAAGAACCACCTCCCAAGCGAAAAGAGCCATCCTGCAGAGGAAGTAAGATTTTTCTTTTGCCTCCCTGCTTGTTGATATACCACATCCCTGTAGTGCTGTCTATGTACACCTTCAAGGGACCTGGAGAGAACATGGGGTGAAAAGCTTGAAGGGCTAGAATCAGAGCTTTCATCTCTTTGATGTTGATATGGGCTGACTTCTGATGGGGGGACTGAACTTCAGGTGACCAAATAAAGTCCCCCACCCCATGTCTGGGAGATTGTGAATAATTTTGAGAAGGGATTAGAGGCTTACAGGGTAGGCCTGGGTTGAGAGCAGACTGCTGAATCCAGTACTCAAATTCCTTCTTCAGACAAATAAGGAGAGGTACACTGAAATCCAGAGGGTGGCAATGCTGAAGTAAAACTGACTTGAGGTACCACTGAAGCATATGCAGTCTGGGAGGAGGGAGCATTGGAATAGAAGAGGCAATGAATCCCAGGGCCTGAGGAAACTCTCTGGCTGGCTTGGCAGTCAGAGGAAGAAGGCTCTCAATGACAAAACGTTTGGAAATGGAAGAGAGGCCAACATTGGCACTGTCTGACTCCTGCATCCCAGATACACATGATCCTCAGAGGGAGTCAGGACAGACATTTGGAAGTGGATAGTGAATCCCAGACTTTGAAGAAGAGAGATGGTGATCTCCAGATCCTGTAACAGGTGACTGGGAGAAGGTTCCTGGAGCAACAGGTCATCTAGATAAGGAAAAATCTGAATGCCCTGGAGCTTGCAGAAAGTAATCACTGGAGCTAGGCATTTTGTGAATACCCTTGAGGCAGCAGAGTGGCAATAGGGCAAAGGAGAGAACTGAAACTGAAAGGACAAAACAGAAAAACTTAAAAGGGTAGTAAAAGAGTAAGTATCCAACAAGAAGGGACCTTGAGAAAGCTGTTGTGCAGGAAGAGATCCAGAATAGGTCTCTAAGTGCCCTTCTTTTGAGGAACCAGCAACATCCTGGAATAAAAACCCTTTCCAACTTGGGAAGGGAGAACAGGTTGAATGGTTCCTTGGTTCACCAGGGAACATGACCTCTGGGAAATGAGGAAGGTGTTCTAGAGGAGGTTGAGGAATCCCTGGAAAGTGAGCGAGAGACTTCCATACCATGAAGTAATTCTCATGGATGATAGAAAGAACCCAAGCTTCTGAAGTGATGAGAAGACAAAGGAAAAGCAAAAGGGACAAAGGAACCTGGTGTGAGAGAATGGGGGCAAGTTAACTAGGCTTATTAGATAAAAGAGGCTTCTGGGCCACAGAGGATAACTCCTTTAGAACATAGGGATAGGACAGACAAAAATATGTTTAAGGTCCTGTAAGGCTTGACCTTTCTCTTGAAGAGACAAACGGGTCAGCAGCAGCAGTCCCTAAAAGATGTTTATTATCCAAAAGGAGCATCTGACAACTTGGCTTTCATGTTCTCAGACAAAGACTGAAGAAGAAGCCAAGAATAATGCCTCATGACACACCCAAAATCCACAGCCCCGGAAGAGGGATCAGCAGCATCATAGCTACACTTAATAAAGTGGTGAGCCACTTGAGAAGCAGAACCTAAAATAAATAAAGCAGAAGATTTGCCTTCAGAATCAGGGAGGTCAGAAATAACATGACAAGCCTGAGGAATTAGGGCCAGAGCATACCTGATCATGTGGGTCTGGTAATTAACAGCTCTGTCTAGAAGAGTTCTAGCCTTCCTATTCTGATGCAAGAAAACTCCTGAGATTTTGGTGCCCTAGCCTTTGTAGTTAAACTGCTTTCCTTGAGCTGTAAAGTGGAGGGCACGTGGAAGGTGGCTTAAAGTTGTGGAAGCTGACTGACTGCTCCAGTCCTTGGCAGGATGTTCCATATAGCATAGACTACTGCAGCAGTGATCTATTTAACATCTACTGTTATGGTAAGTTTACTTTCACAGCTGTACTTTCTCGAAAGCCAACATAATAAAGTTTGGGCTGGAAGGCTTGCAGTTATATCAGTTAAGTGTAGGATGCATAAATATGGAGGTACTAGGAGTTGTGTTATTTAACTCAGTTAACATATTTCAAGTTATGTCAGCATAGGTGAAAAAATACTTCATGCTGTTTTAGAGAAACCAGTGTACTGCCATTTGCTTAATAGCTTTCCATCAAAATGTGTTAGAAAATCTTAAGAAAAAAACATCCATTTCCAACTTGTTTACACTCTTCTGGTTTCTTTTAGGACTTGATAGATGAATGGTTGGCTAAGGAAGACAAAATGTCAAACAGCAACAGGACCGTAGACCGTAGCTGCTTAAAATGGACTCCTCCAAAAGGAACATAATGTATCACTAATGGAACTTTTTGAGGAAGTGGCACCATTTGCCAATTTCTACAGCAGAAATTACTTACTACTAACTTTGTTTATTGTACCTACTGATTGTCTAGTACAGTGTGCTGCTGAGCTGTAAAAGGAACTGGAGCATCCATTGATATGGATGCACAGATAAAGGGAATTTGCCATCAGAGACCATTACAAGGGTTTTAATGGACTTTATCCCGAAGCTGTGAAGTCATTCCATGTGATGTGTGTACTGCCACTGGACCGTAACAGTCACTTTGCAAATCAAATCTTGTTTCTGTGCCATGTATTCAAGAAGAAACATTTGCTTGCTATATCTGTTTTTCCCCTTGAAGGAAAATTAAATAAAAAAGGTCATTCTGAAACCCAGATTTTCAAATATATAGTTTCACACTTGGTACTTGAAACAGCTTGAATCTGAGGAAGAAATATGTTAGAAAGACAACATCATAAAGTAATCCTTGATTTAGGCTTCTTTTCCAGTTCATTCAGGTTTTATCTTGGATTGTTTACTTACTAGTTATCCAGAGAACATGATTTTGTAAGCCTCAACCAGTCATTGACTTTAAATTAAAGATGTATAGAATATGCCTTTTTGGCTGAACTAGGCAAGGATGCTTGGGAAGAGGGTTTACAAAATGTAAGGTTTACACCAACAGTGACTGCCACTCTGACAATGTGAAGGTACAGAATATACTTTCAGGGGTGCCTGTGTAGTATGTGCCATCACATTCTTGATTGCAGCAAACTGGATGGAAGTTATTTGCTGAACATCATTTATAGTGACAGCAAGTATCAGTGACCAACTCATAATATCCTCCTATAACCTTCCTTGATAGCTAGTGGCACAGAGTAGATGCAGTATTTTGACTGGCAGAGTTACGGCACATTGCTTGTAGTGACAGCAGCTGTCAGTGGTTCAGTTATAATGCAGTGCAATCTTCCTTGACAGCCAGTGATACAATGTAGTGACACAACTCTCACTGGCCACTATTTAATGCACACCGTAGTCTTTCTCAGTAGCCAGTGGCAAAGTGTACATTACACTGCCATCAGTGATGCATGGTGGTATAACAGCATTTTGCTACCCTGGCAGCAGAGAACTTGTTTTGCATGACAATGGCAAATAATATGTTGTGCTGCTATTCATGATGCTTAGTACCGTGTTGTCATGGGTTCATTGGCATTTACTAGGCTAATGACCACAAGGGCCTTTTTAATCCTAAACATGCATCCCAAATCTCTGACAAGTTCTGGTACCCTTGATAAGTGTAAGCAGTGGCTTGGACATGAAACATTTACAAGTTGCCTATATCTGTTAGAGACATAGGTGCCAAGCCAGGGATGAACTTCCTGTTCCCCATCCAATTGTCCAAGTTACACTTGAACTGATTGAGGGAGGAAGTCTACTTCACAGAGATGGGGAGCCTGTTTCAGAGGCTGGGCAGTTTCTGGGATATATACCTGTCTGTCTAGCAGGTCCTGTTTATATCTCAGGCAAGGTTTAAGTATTTAGAACAGGTAATTCTGATGCTGTTTGTTTTGCAGATATGCAGGAGGTCCATCAGAGTGGGATCTGACAATGTCCTGTACGCCAGGCATAGATCTCCCCTCTACAGCCTTTAGGAGACAGAATACAGAGATAGGGCCTTGAGGCGGTCTGTATAGGACATTTTACTTATGCCCTGTATTCTTTTAGTGAGGAACTGTGGACATTACATTTGTTGGATATGCCTGGTTAGGTACAACCAAAGGGGACGTTGGACTCGGTGACAGGTCTGATGAATGCTGAATACAGTGGAACAGTGACTTCCTTGGACCTAGATGCCATACCTTTGTTTATAAGTTGCGCAACATAGAATGATGTCCCGACTACTGTAGACACATGATGGTCAAAGGATAAACTATGAATGATATCTTGACTACTGTAGACACATGGTCAAAGGATAAACTACTCTGTGTGTCCCTAAGTCCCTGACTAGTGGGTCATCTATAAGGGGTGTGTTGTCAGTATGGTGGTTACCAGGTGTGTATGACTTCCCGAAGGATATTGTTATGCATTTCTTGGCATTTAGTTTTAGTCCATTGCTCCGGCACCAGTTGTTTGTCTGTGTCAGCCATTCCTGGAGAACATTTGTGTCAGTGTGGGATTCAATGACAGCTCCTAATTTGCAATAATCTGCAAAGTTAGTCAAGTTAGAGACCACTGACATTGGCCTTGACTTCAGAGAAGTAAATGCCAAAAAGGAGCAGTCCAAGCCAAGATCCCTGAGGGAATCCACTTGTGACTGGCCTCTTTCTAGAGGTGGACTCCCCAGTTTTAACTTCCTGGGTCCTGTCTGTGAGCCAGTTGGCTATCTACCGAGTGACATATGGGTTTGTCAACAATGCTCGAGCTGGGTATTGTGTCAAATGCCTTGGCTAGGTCAAGGTAGGCAGTGTGAACCATTTTGCCCTCATCCATTGCTTTGGTGACCTTCTCAAAGAAGTCCACCAGGTTGAGTAGGCATTACCTGCCCTTGATGAAACCATACTGGGTGTCTGGAGGTTTATTTTATCATTATTGATCATTTCCATGGTTTTGCATGTAAGACTAGTGAGACTTATGGATCTGTAGTTTCCAAGGTCTGTAGATGGGCCACCTTGTGCAGAGGGATGACTGTTGCTGTTCTGCATTCACAAGGCTACAGTTAAATAGCAATTCCAGATGGCCTGATAGGTTATGTTTCATGCTATTTAAAAGGCATCCTGGGATACTGTCTGGGCTCATTGATGCAGTGTTCTTGGCATTAAAGAGAGCATTAAGGACCTGTTCCCTAGTGATAGCAGGATGAGTTATATTTAATGGTATTTTCTGAGGGAAGGTTCAAGGGGGGAGATAGGGGTAAAGCTGGAGCTGAATTTGTCAGCCAGTAGGTTTGCTATATCTTCCGGCTCAGTATAGGTGCTGTATTTGCAATGAGCTCTGCATACAATTGTGTATTGTTTTTGAGTTTGCAGATGTAACTAAAGAATGCCTTGTGGTTGTCCTTAGCTTGGGAGCCTTGACTGCTTTGTCAGTAGCAGTATTGCTGTTCACAATGCTTGCAGTAGAGACAGCAGAAAGTACTTGTTAGTAGGGATTACTACTGCAGTCATTTAATTCTCAGCAAAGAGATATTAGTGTGAATAGAGGTTTGGATGTCCCCCAGTAAGCTGGTCCACTCCTCTTGCCCTAATTGACAGGCCGAGGATAGGTAAAAGTCTAAAGCAGCCTACACCATCTTTAGCTCTTCTTGGTATGATCATGACATTGGTCAGTATTGCTAGTAATAGAATCTAGACTCCAAATTTCTGTCACTCCAGCCCTGTTTTTTTTTTTTTTTTCTGTTGCAGTGGTTGTTTTTATGGAAGTATCTTGCTGATCTTCATAATAATTTGGAGAGTGTTTTGCTCTCTTTCTTTCCATTGCTGGTGATGTGGAGAAAGTTGCCAACAAGTTTGACTGGTAAACTGATCTCAAAGAAAGACTTTCACCTTCAGTGCTTTTTTTGTTTGGGTGCAGAACGTTTGGTGGAACCTTGTAAGAAATCATATTTTAAAAAGCTAAATAAAAAGGCTTAAAGTTTGTTCAGATCACAAAAAGCTCATTACCATAATTTATTTATTTAACATTTGTTGACCGGGAAAGTCCGACTAGGTTCCATAGATCCTGTTTTCAGCGGCGGCCCGGGGAGAAATGCTCCAGACTCATGTCATTACCATAAGCAAAGGGGCACTCATCCCTAACTCTGTGCAAGTCATAAGAAGGAAGAGAGACATAAAAAGGTGATACCAGAAAGTTGTTACACAGGATGCAGGCAAGGTGCACAAGGGTTTTGTTTCCCACACTAGAAGGGCTTAGTCCTGAAGACTGTAGTTCCACTGTAGCACCAAGTGGTAAGCTACCAACTTCAAGGTTTGAAGCATAGTAGTCTTTGTGCCCCTTCTAAGGCAGATTGCAAGTAGTTCCTTCTTCAACAGAACCATCTGCCAGCCATTGGTCAAGCTTTATTTCAGTCACAGAATATAGATTTAGAGGAAGGTATTTCACCTCAAATGTGCATGATGTACTGGGTCAGTCAGTCAATCAGCCACTATTGTGTTCTTTCCAGAAGGTTACGTTTCTTCAAAAAAATCAATGGTTTAGGTAGATGTCAGACACATGGGTTACAGAATAGAATTTAAAAGATTATTTTAATGGAAGACCTCTAGTACCTGCAGACCAATTAACCTTTTTAGGATCAGCGACAGACCAACTATTACCTTGTTTAGCAGTAGAATGGGTGCCACCAGCAGAAGTGGGCACATACTTTTACTTTTTTTGTCTCAAGGAAAGACAGACCATGGAGACATGTACTTTGGACAAATTTCTAGCAGTCAGAAAACTCAAAATGATCAGTCTGCAGGCGGTCTTACCTTTGTTAGTGCCCTGAGTCTGGATGGCAACACTAGATATAAAGGACACCTACCTTCCAGGGACAAAGGAGGTTCCTCGGGTTTTGGAAGGGTCCTTCATCTCCCTGCTGTTTGAGCACTGTTTTGCTACTAAAGTATTCAGCAAATGCCTGACACACCTCTGTTTGCTGTTCATCTCAGGGATCCATATTTACCTATACCCGGACAACTCTTTGATCCAGGCTCTTTCCCAGGAGCAACTAATAAAGACTCACCATTTCATATCTAAGAGACTTCTACCACCTGAGAAAGTATCTCTCTTGAACACACTTTTTCTGGACTAACCCCAAAGAAACAGCCTAACAGCAAAAGCTGTTCCACTGGTCCTAGGGTACAAAAGAGCACTTATCCTGATGGTACCAATGGCCAAACTATATATGAGGAAGATGCAGTAGATGTTCATCACTGGAATCACCACTGCAGTTGTATTCTTTACTCAAAAGATTTGCCAAAGCAGAAAATCTAACTTCCACACCAATCACCACAGTTTTCCACATGAATGTAGCTTCTTCCTATTCAGCATAAAGGAGGAGATTCTCACACTGTACATTCTGATGTCATTCCATGTCACTGTTGCAGCATTCCTAACGTAAGGGATCTCCTGCCAAGGATAGCCCAACATCTGGCCAGTATACCAAAGCCTTAGTAATTACAGGCGTCATATGTCACAAGTACTCTCCCCGCACAAAGTTGTAGGGCATAAAGGTCTGATAGAGATGCACACATCTGGCACCAGTCTAAACACCACCATTGAACATTGGTCTGAATGCCTTTCTTTTGTGCTGGTTAACAAGCCATTTTTTTCAGATAAGTGTCCAGTTGGGGTTTCTTTTTATCTTCTTTTTATTTAGTATTGACTGTTTCATGTCTTCCAGAAAGGGAAAATGTCAGTATAGGAAGCAGATTCCTCATAAAGATCATCATGTCCAGTGGCTATTTTGTTTGGGTGCTTTCCACAGCCATATGCAATGTTGTGTCTGCCAAGATGTTGTCCTTGAGAATCTACGTAGTCATCTCTCCTCCTTATCTATTTACCTTAAAAACCAACACCTCCAACTGTTGGCTTAAGGTGCTATGGTGGAGATGTTCTTCGTTCCACATTGCTGCAGTCCTTACTATTGGGTAGTCCGCTGTCCAGTCGGCCCGAATACCAGAGTATATGGCTGACGTCGGTCAGGGCGCATTAGACTGACGTCAGTACGTCAGGGTACTAATGCGCATGACCGACGTCATATCCTCAGTCTTTTTTGCCGCATGGTCCGATGCAGAAGCAGTTTTGCGAGTGCAGGTTGGCGTTCTGAAATATTTCCGGCCGGAGTTTCAGACCGAATCAGAGTTGGCTAAGTACCCGTTGGGGAACATTTTGGTTTTTCTTGCCTCAGTATTTAACCGGATGTCAGAAAAAGTGAATAACTGTATTTCTTGTGGGAAACAGATACCTCATAGGGATTACCATACCTTGTGTATACCTTGTTTAGGGCCTGAGCACGGTTGTTGGATGCCGCTCTTGTGCTAGGTTTAACAAACGCACTATTAAGAGGGTTAGACTGTGCCAGGTTAGTGTTTGGGAAGCGTTGCAATTATAAAATGCCGCCGGATGCTCCGCCCGCTTCCAAGAAGCGCAAGGAGAAGACAGCGGCCTAGGGTTGATGAACCGGCAGTCCCGGACGTCGGTTCTTTAGAAGGCTCAGTGCAGCCAGAGGTTTTGCCAGGAGTTTCTTTGGAGTCTCAGGCAGAGACTTTACTGTTACAGGATGTGCCTTCTCAGGAGGTAGGCCAGGCTGAGGGGCTTCTCAGGTAACTGTGCTTCCCTCTCTTCCCAAGGTAGTTAGAGCCTCTCCTTCTGTTGCCAAAACTTCTTTGAGAGGTAGGCCAAGTTCAGCTTCAGTGGGGCTTCTCCTAGCATTTCAGGTTCTGTGCCTAAGAAACATATGCTTAAAATGGCAGAAGATTTGATTACTATGATTAGAGGTTCTATGCCCCCTGATAAGAGGCCTAGGGTGGAACCGAGTTTGATAGTTTTGAACAGTGTTCAGAGGCTTCTGAGTCTTCTGGAAGATTTGCAGGAGTATCCTCCTTATTCTGATTCTGATGTGGATGATTCCACTCCTACAGCTTCTCCTCCTGAGGATTTCTCATTTTCAGAGACTCTGCATTCCATGAGGGAGCACTTTAAATGGGAAGGCCAGGATTACTCTGATTCCAGGAAAAGGCTTAGGGAATTCTTGTTTTGCCCCAGCATAGGCCCTTAGCTATACCTCCTGTGTTGAATGTGGTAGAAGATGTTTTTGCAGAGGCTTCCTGAACCCTGATTCTTTGCCTCCTGCTCCTGTTAAACCTGATAGGTATTATAGGGTGCCTGAAGCTCATAAGTATCTTTTAAGAGTCCTAGGGCAGACCCGAAACTGTTTCTCAGGGACCTAAAGGTGTTAAGGCCTCTGTGGTTAAAAACCCTGTTCCTACTGATAAAGAGGCAAGGGCCTTGGATAGATGGGGAAAGAAAGTCTATACTTCTTCCACTTTAGCCATGAGGGTTGAATTGTCAGTTTCACATGCTTAAATATCAAAATTATCTCCTTTCACAACTGAAATCTAAGGTGGATGCTTTGGCGGAAGGTATTGAGTGTAAAGAGTTGCTGGATTTAGTTCATGTGTCTGAACAAGTGGGTAAGCATTCTTTGCAATGTGGTTTTGATGCTGTACAGGCCTCCTCGAGGGTGGCTGCCACTAGTTCTGTTCTTCGCAGGCATGCCTGGTTGAGGGATCAGAATTTAGCTGAGCATGTTAAGACAAGGATTTTGGATGCTCCTTTACAGTCTGATGTGTTGTTTGGTTCGCCTGTGGAAGCAGTTTTAAAGAAAATGGAGGACAAAGCTAAGTCTATGCAAACTGTTAAAGATTTTTGCAGGTGCAGCCACCAAGTTTAGTAGAAATTGGCCTACTAAGGGATGGACATATCCTGCTTATGATTCCCAGTCTAGGGGTAGGTCTAGACGTGGTAGGGGCAGAGCTCAAGGTTCTTTTAGGCCTAGAACAGGGAGTTCACCTGCTCAGACTTCTGGTGCGGGCAGGGGTCAGTCCTTTCGTAAACAGACCCAATGACCTGCCTTTTCAGCTGCCAGTAGATTCTCGTCTGGCAGCTCCCTTGGGAGGAAGACTGTCTCTTTTCAAAGGAAATTGGGATTTAATTACTCAAGACAGATGGGTGTTGGATATCATTCACCACGGTTACAGGTTTTATTTCCATACATTGCCCCCTTTCACAGGCATGCCAGATGTTCCTCCTCCACAAAGGAAAGAGGCTCACAAGCAAATTTCTCTGTTACTCCAAATAGGGGCCATTCTGCCAGTCCCTGTATCAGAAAGGGGCCTAGGATTTTATTCTCGCCTGTTCCTAGTACCAAAGAAGGGGAACACGTGGAGACCAATTTTGGATTTATCTATCCTCAACACTTATCTGGACATTCCCAAGTTCAAAATGTTGACGTTACAACAGCTTTTACCTCTGCTGGGCAAAGATCACTGGATGGTAACTTTAGATCTCAAGGAAGCTTACCTTCATGTGCCTATAAGACTAAGTTGCAGGAAGTATCTGCGTTTGAGCTGGAAATTCTCATTATCAGTTCTCTGCATTGCCCTTTGGCTTATCTACTGCCCAGAGTATTCACAAAGGTTCTGGCTCCAGTGATAGCTTACTTCAGGCTACAAGGAATTCAAATCTATCCTTACTTGGACGACTGCCTGATTCTGGCTCAAGAAAAAGAAGACCTTCTACAGCATCTGGAATATGTTATAGCAGTGCTAAGATGCCTAGGGTATTCTGTGAACGAAATAAAGTCCAGTCTAGTACCCTCTCAAGACATGTGCTTTCTGGGTGTGAGACTGAATACAGCAGCCCAGATGGCCTTTTTTTTTAACCCCGGACAAACAAAAGAGTCTATCACTTTACTTCCATCAACTATCTCATCAGTCCGTGCTGACTGCAAGGACAGTCCTTCAAGCATTAGGGTTCATGGCATCTTGTATTCTGGTGCTTCCCAATGCCAAACTGCATATGAGGAAGCTACAATGGTATCTCAAAAATGTATGGACACAGCACTGCCAGGATTTGGACACTGACATTCAAATAATACCTTGCCTTCAAAAGAATTTTTGTGGTGGGCTCAGGAATGTCACCTAAACAAGGGACTCTCTGTGACCCGGCCAGAGGCGAGTCAGATTTTAACGACAGATGCCTCGGACATTGCTTGGGGAGCTCATCTAAATGGAAAGTGGATACAAGACAAGTGGCCTGCCAGACTACAGCATCTACATATCAACATGAAGGAGATGTTAGCAGTCCAGTTTGCATTAATGGCTTTCAAGGAGTTACTTCTTCCAGGGCAGGTGTTGATTCTAACAGACAACACAACTGTCATGTGGTACATCAACAAGCAAGGGGGAACACATTCTTATCCTCTATGCAGGCAAGCAATGATTTTATGGGAGACTGCGCTAAGCTTGCAACTAACTCTTCAGGCAAGGTTTCTGCCGAGCACAGAACTCCTTAGCAGATGTGTTAAGCAGACAAATCATGGATCCCCACGAGTGGAAACTGGATCTTCATGTATTTCAGAAATTGACAGTGTCATGGGGAACTCCAGACATAGATCTGTTCGCTTCTCCACTAAACCACCAGCTGCCAAAGTTTTGCACAAAGGGGTTTCATCACACAGCTTGGAAAGTGGATGCTCTGTCTTTCAGTTGGAAAAATCTTCATGTGTATGCCTTTCCACCTCTGCCTCTTCTTCCAAAGGTGCTATTAAAAGTCAGACAAGACAAGCCAAGGATGATTTTGATAGCTCCAGATTGGCCTCGCAACACTGGTACCCACTACTAAGGAGTCTGGTAAGGAAGCCTCCATGGCCTTTACCTTTGATTCCACATCTGTTATCTCAGAAGGACGGTCATCTGCTCAATGTCAAGCTTCACTCTCTTCATCTAACAGCCTGGCATATTCTGTGTTGAAACACAGCAGGTCTCAACTTCCTCAACAAGTTTTAAATGTGATTATGGAAGCTAGAAGACCTAGTACAAGGAAAGTGTACGCAGAAAAATGGAAGAGATTTTATTTTGGAGTACAGCAAAGAATTTGGAGATTTCTGAGCCTAATTTGAGTGTGGCTCTTCAATATCTTACTGAGTTATTGGACAAAGGTTTGTCCTTCTCTTCCATTAAGATTCATGCTGCAGCAATTTCAGCTCACTATGATTGTGACCCACCATTGTTTTCGCATCCTTTGTTCAAGCAGTTTCTTAGAGGGGCAAAGAATATAAGACCCCCACGAGCTCCTACTCCTGCTTGGGATCTCAATTTTGTGTTGGAAAAACTTACTCTACAACCTTTTGAGCCTGCGGCTACTGCTGAATTGAAATACTTGTCATGGAAGACTGCTTTTCTGTTGGCTATTACTTCTGCAAGAAGGGTGTCTGAGTTGCAGGCCTTTATGGCAGTAGAGCCCTTTTGATTTTCCATAAGGATAGGGTATCATTACGTACTAATCCTTCCTTTATGCCTAAGGTGGTTTCTAGTGTGGCTTTAAACCAAACTATTCATTTGCCTACTTTTATGCAGACCCGAAAATAAAGGGGAAAAGATTTTGCACACTTTAGATGTACACAGGCAATTGCGTTATTATTTAAGCAGGACTAAGGATTTTAGGCAGTCTCAGCAGTTGTTTGTTTCTTTTGCTTTGAGTTCAGGGCAAGCCTGTGTCAAAACAAACTATTTCTAGGTGGATTGGGTTTTGCATTGCATTTTGTTATTCCCATCATGGCAAGGAGATTCCAGCTGGGATTAGGCCTCATTCCACTAGGGCTACTGCCACTTCAACAGCATTTCTAAGGGGGGTGGCAACTAAGGATATTTTGGAGGCAGCTACTTGGAGTTCAGTGCATACTTTCTCTAAGCATTATCACCTTCCTATCTACTCTAAGTCTAGGGCTGGTTTTGCCACAGCTGTTTTGCAAGGCATATTGTCAGCTCCTACTTCTTTATGATTCGCCAGCCTCCCTTACCTCTGCTTTGGGATTCTACCCAATAGTAAGGACTGCAGCAATGTGGAACGAAGAACATAGTACAGTTTTGTACCTACCATAAATGTAGATGTTCGAGGATCCACATTGCTGCAGTCCAATTTACTCCCTCCTTCCCTCTGTGTTTAGGGGTGGTTGTGTAGGTGAGGTTATATGCTGATATTTTTGTATATATTTTTGTATATATTGTACATATTTTTGGTGCAGGTATTTTGGGCCTTGTCTTTTTAGGGTCTTCTGACATCTGGGGCAAGAAAAGACTGAGGATATGACGTCGGTCATGCGCATTAGTACCCTGACGTACTGACGTCAGTTTAATGCGCCCTGACCGACGTCAGCCATATACTCTGGTATTCGGGCCGACTGGACAGCGGACTACCCAATAGTAAGGACTGCAGCAATGTGGATCCTCGAACATCTACATTTATGGTAGGTACAAAACTGTACTTTTTCCCATCCCAAGGTCAGCCATTAGCCAAGAAAAAGGCCAGAAAACTTTGGTTTTGATTTGGCTGCTCTGCAGCCTCCCCCGGACATCTCTCTCAAGGTTGGTGAAAGTCCGGTGGATCATCCAGTGGTTACTTCAGATTCCTGTACCACTACTCTGTCGGAGTTCAGCATGGGTCCAACTTCTTGCTCGCCTTTGGAAGCTTTACAAACATGTGCTGCAGACGTTGAGGGTTTACCTTGGCTGATTATATCTGAGGGACCAAGGGGGATACCACAGATTTTAGTGAGGGAGGAGATCCCTACTACATTTACTGAGTGTTGCCAAGGGTCTGACTCTCCTAGTGTGTTTCTTGTGGATGTCCTGCAGAAAAAGAAACCGAAAACTATGCATATTTCCCTTGCAGCTTAAGATCCCCAACAGGAATGGCAGGGATTTACTCATGGGTTGTTGAATGCTTTGATGTCTTTAAAGCCTCCTCAAGGGGTGTCTGTGTCTACTCCTCCCTGGTCTTACTCCTCTTAAAAGACCTAAGGAACTGGGTTCCTCAGATTAAGATCTTAACTTACTCTTCCCAATTTCTTCCCTTCAGAGGAGGAGAATTCTTTAAGTGGGATTGCTCTCAAGTTTCTTATATCCAGAAGAGGTATTATGAGCGCCTTCAGATAGTCTTCCAAACCTTCTGTTGTTCCTCCTGTTTTGGTTTCCCTCCTGGATACCTTTTCAGCAGCTTCTCAGCCCCCTACTCCCAAGAAACCTGACAGATTTTACAAGGTGCCTGATGAATGTAAATTTTTGTATAAATACCCTTCTGCTGTTCCTTCTGTAGTATTCGTCTCTTCAGACAAGAGCACCAACCTTTTGTCTTCTACCAAGTTACTTCCTTCTGATAAGGAAAATAAGGCCATGGAGAAACTGGGCAAGAAAGTTTATACTGCAGCTACTGTATCCTTCAGGGCCTTAAGTACCAGACTTATTTGGCTAGGTATGTTTTGGCCCTCCTTTCTCAGGTCTCTCTCATTATTCCTGACTCCTGAGGGAATGGCTTCTGCCCTTTCACTTTTGGGTTCCACATCTCAAGTTGCCTGCCATTCTGTTAAGTGCAGCTGTGATGCAACTAATGCTTTCTCCATGGCTGCTGTATTTGGTTCTGTTATGATGCATTGTGCATGGCTTTGTCTTCAGGCTGTTACTGATGACATTAAGGCCAAATTGTTGGATGCTCCTTTGGACAATAAAAATCTGTTTGGTTCTGCTGTTGCTGAACTTTTCAAGTCCCTTCAGGATAAGGGCCAGACCTTACAGGAGTTGAAACATGTATTTTTCTCATATTCCTAAGTTTCAAAGGAATTATCCTTCCATATCTGCTTTTGTTCACAGGCAATCTCGCCCTACACCTAAAGGTAAAAAAAGGGGTTCTAGACGTGTGCCTGCTGCTAAGTCTGCTCAAACTCCTACTTCCAAGAAACCTTCTTTCAGAACAAGCCAAGTTCTGTTTGACAGTTTGAGTTTGCTTTCCCTTGGCCAGGTCTCCTTATCCCTACATCTTTCCCTGTCCTTTCCAAACTGGATAAGAATCACAACAGACTTGGGTTCTGTCCATTATCCACCAGGGGTATTTCATGGTTTGGAAATCCTTTCCTCCCTTTTTTGGGGATCCCTCAACCTCCTTAAGAATAGCTTCCTTTTTTTCCAGAGGTGCTTCATTCTCTTTTGTTCCAGGGTACCATCCAAGCTGTACCATTGGCCCTGGTAGGGAAAGGGTTTTATTCCAGAATGTTTCTAGTTCCCAAAAAGGGGGACACCTGGAGACCAATTCTGGATCTTTGCATCATAGGAAGTTACTAGGCTATTGGCCTTGAGGCCCTTATCAGCCTAGCCAGGGGATTAGCCCATGTTTAAACAAATCAGCACCCAAAGCCCCTGTCCAGTAGGGACACGGTGGAATCCCAGGGGTGTATTTTCTGTTTCCCATCCGGTTATCCAGGTTCCACTTGAAAAGGGATAATGAGGTACTCTGCTTGACGTGGAAAGGGAGTCTATTCCACAAATGAGGTAGTCTCTGGGGCACAAATCTGTCCTGCCAGAAAGTCCTGTTGACGTCACAGACCAGGTTGAGGTCGCACATGTGGGTTACTCGAGTGGAACTTGACTTACGGATATGGAGCAGTCCCATCAAGGCAGGGTCTGAGATTGCTTTCTATGCCAGACAGGTCACCTTAGAGGTGTCTGCATGAAACTGAGTAGAAAGACAGGACTTTTAGCCTCTCTGAGTAGAGTAGATCTTTGAGGCCATGGATTCTTGTGATGAGGAACTTCTGTGGTCTTTCCAGCTGCTGCATGTGCTTTGCGAGGTACATGCTGAAGGGGGCATTGTACTCAATAATAGGCCTTATAAGGGAAGAATACAGGGATGTTATAACCTCCTTGTCCCTGGATGAGATACCCTTACTTATGAAGCAGGCCATGTAGAAAGCTTTCTGTACAGTGGAAGCAACATTGTGGTCACAAGTCAGGTTGCTATCAACCTGGGTGCCTAAATCATTCATGACTGATTGCATGTTTAGGAAGTTTTTATTAATGTGATAATATAAGGGGATGTCACTCTCCCCAAAGGGGATGATGATGCATTTTTTGGCAATCAGTTTGAGGCCATGATTCTGGCACCCGTCATTTGTTTGGGTGAGACACTCTTGGAGAATTGATGACCACACCCAGCTTGCAGTCATCTGCAGACTTGGTCAGCCATAGCCCACTGGTTTTGGCCTGCACCTCAGAGAAGAATATCTTGAATAACAAAGGCCCCAAGACCGATCCCTGGGGTATACTGCTCATTATGGTCTACTGCTTGAGGTGGCTTCCCCTATTTTGATTAGGTGGGTTCTATCAGTGAGCCAGTTTGCTACCTATCTGGTAACATATGGATTGATTCCTAGTTGAGAGAGTTTATCTATTATGCTAGAGTGGGGAATAGTGTTGAAGGCTTTGGCCAGGTGAAGGTAGGCAGTGTGCACCATCTTTCCCTTGTCCATGGCTTTGGTGACTGTCTCCAAATTGACCAGATTTAACAGATATGACCTCCCCTTGACAAAGCCAAACTGTTTGGGGTTGAGTGTTTGGAGGCTGCCAATGTCCCTGTTAATGAGGTCCATGATAATCTGTTCCATGGCCTTGCAGATCAGGCTAGTTAGGATGATGGGTCTATAATTTCCCAGATCGGTGATGCTCCACCTTTGTGACAAAGCCAGTACTCAGGCTTTGGTTGAATAGGGTGCCTAATGGTGCTGCAAGTTCATGTAGGATGCAGCTGGGGATGTTATTGGGTCCCATGGAGGCTGTATATTGTGTATTTGAGAGGGCAGTGATGATCTGTTCCCTAGCAATAAGGGGAGGGAGACAAGTACTGAGGATGTGCTGATTTACTGATGGGGAGACAGAGGGGTGAAGTTTTCACTGAATCTGTCAGCCAGTAGGTTGGTTATATCTACAGCATTTGTGTAAGTGGTGTCCTGAACAGATCTGATGCTTCCTTTGAGATTGCAGACATATGTAAAGAAGGCCTTATGATTGTCTCTAGTAGATGTGGCCAATTTGGAGTCGAAGTTGGCTTTAGAGGATTTCACTAGTGCTCTTATTTGCTAGTTCAGGCTAAGGAGAGATTGCTTACAATTGGGCCCCTGCTCCTTCTTGCTCCTGGACAGCAAGGTTTTCCTTTGTTATATAGTTTATTTATTGCAGATGTCCACCAGATAGGTTTACTGTCCCTTGTGGAGGATGATTCTCTCCTGTCAGGTATTCCTGATTCCATGTATCTATATAAGTGTTCGTACAGTAGTTTGGTGTAGAGTTGAATGCTGGTGCTAGTTCCAGCAGATGGGGAGGGGGGCTTTGAACCTGTTTATACCATCCCTCAGGAGGTTGTAATCAGTTTTGGAGAAGTTTTTTTGTTTGACCCTAACTGGGGGGTTCGGGGAGATGCTGGCTTCAAAAGTGACTGCTTTATGGTCAGATCTTACCAGTGAGGATGATGCTGTAGAGGTGCTGCAGGGGTTACTCATGTTGGTTAAGACCACGTCCAAGATATTATCACCTCTTGTGGGGGTATCGACCAGCTATTCCAAGGCATTTGCATTGATAAATTTGAAGATTCTCTGGGGATGAGTAGTTTTTCCAATCTGTGGTTGGATAGTTAAAAGTCACCCAGTATCAGGGCTTTCCAAGCTCAACATCTTTTTCAAGATTCCTTCTTTTTAGATGTTGTCTCTTCAAATCTTATTTCCTGTTTTTCTTCCCCAGGCCTTTTTGGTCTCTCTACATCTCAGATGCCTGTCTTTATACGCCCATCAACTCCCTTTTCAGAAAATTTTGATTTCTCTGTTTCTTCCATGCATATTCAGTTCTTGAAGAAGTATTTAAAAAAATTGATGGAATATCTCTATCAGTTTTATCTTACTGAAGCTGTCAACTACAGTTCTGTGTTAGTGCCTAGTAATTAAATGTAGATGTTTGAGATGTACATAGATTCATAGATTAGTACTAAGCTAACTGCCCTTGCGAGCCATTTTAAGCTTAGCCAGTTATCCCTTGTGAGACTCAAACCCTGCACCTTGTGTTTGTAAGGCAAGCACCTTAACCATTAGGCCACCCTCCCATTTGATAGTGCCTTGTAGAAAACAAATGCAAAGCAACTTTTGCGTACTGCAACCAAAGTCTGATTACTGCTGATTTAGTGCCCTGTAAAAATACAAAGTCAGGTTAATGCAGATGAACTTTGCAGACTATTAACCTTTTCAACAGTGTATTACACAGAAACTAATAAAGTAACTTATTTATGTAACAAACAAAACGCACGACAATGTAAAGTTTGCAGGGTTACTGTTTTTAAGTTTACTTTTCAATACAACATAAATGATGTTCTCCATAAAACAGCTCTAAACAGATCTCCCTAAAATCAGATTACATCTCACATATATACATTCTTATGAAAGCAATCTTTTTGGAACTCTCAGTCATTATTTTGGTATTTAGGGAGTCTTTCTTGTTCTGTGTGAAAACTGTCTTTCGATGATGTCATGCAGTCTGGTAATTAAACTTTTTAGGGAGTCTTTCCTGTTTGGGAATGTTTTTCTGTCAAAGCAGTCTTCCGATGATGTTATAGAGTCTGTTAATAAGCTCTTTTGTGTTCTTGTTTCAAGGTGAATTATGTGACAGTTCAGTAAGTTGTTCTTGCCTCCGACTTGGTTCCTTTTTTGCACCTGCATCTCAGATTCCTTATCAGTATTTTTCTCAAGCTGTATTAGACCTTTAAAATTCATGTTACATGAATGCCATTTATTTGTTTTTTTCCCTTGCTTCTCAGCTAAGAGCAGTTTAATCCTTTAATATATGTATGCTAGCAAACAGAAATATATCCATCTAACTGACTATATTATTTCTACATATGTTACAGCAACATAAGTGTATATGCATCTTACTAGCAAACAGATGTACATACATTTTTAAATTTCTAAATAAATATATAAGTTCTCTGCGTTGTCCTCTGGCCCCTTTACTGCCCTAAGGGCATTCAACAAATGCCACTCTCCTGTCATTGCTTTTTGCAGGCTTAAAGGGGTTCAGATCTTTCCTTATTTGGACGTTCTGCTCATTCAAGTTTCTTTCCATGAGGCTGTGCTTCAGAATATGTAGTTTACTACTTCCCTGTTGCAGAATCTGGGGTTCACTATAAACTTTAAAAAAAATCAGCTCTGACTCCTTCTCAGGATCATGTTTTTTGGGATACAGACCATCCCCATGCTGGGATCTCTGCCTGCTCCAAAGGCTCTCTCTCTTATTGCCTTTTTCCACTGTCTTCTTCCTCTGGAGTCAGCTACAACCAGGGATTTTGACAAGAGCCCTTAGTTTCATGGCTTCCACCATTTCCGTGCTTCCTCTGGCCAGGCTGCATATAAGAAAGCTTCACTGGTACCTGAAGTCAGTGAGTCTTGAACATTGCCACCACTGGACTTCCCTGTTCCCTTCCCCCCTTGTCTCAAGCTTGTGCTTCAGTGGTGGATTAATCAACATTCTCTTGATCTGGGGCTTCCTTTCCAGGTTCCAGCCCCAACTCAAGAGCTCTTTATAGATGCCTCAGACAGGAGATGGGGCTCTTCTTTGGCTCTCTCAAGGTTTAGGGTTTCCAACCTCTTTATCAGAGGTCAGACCGCATCAATATAAAGATGATGAGGGTTCTGCTTCTAGCTCTTCATTCCCTCTTTTATCCCGGGCCCCTCAAAGTTTTTACAGACAATACAAAAGGGATCTGGTATGTCAGTAAGCAAGGGGGTACAAGGTCCTACCTTCCCTGCAGGCTAGCTCTTCAGGTTTGGGATCTAGCTCTCTTCAGGCTGTTTACATTCCCTGGGATCACAATCTAGTGGCAGACTCCTTGAGCAGGTCCAACACACAAGCTCACAAATGGGTGCTTCACAGAGATGTGCTCCTTAACTTTGTCCATCAGTGGGGTATTCCTCAGGTAGATCTTTTTGCCTCCCTTCTGAATAGACATCTTCCTCTGTTCTGTTCCAGAGTCCTAAGTCCTCTGAAAAGTGGAAGATGTCGGTTTTCTTTGGAAGAGGATATTTTTATGCCTTCCCTCCCCTACCTCTACTTCAGAGAGTCTTGCACAAGATTAGGCAGGACTCTCCCAAAATCTTGTTAGTGACTACATCTGCCCCATATAGCAGTGGTTCCCCCTTCTTTCTCACTTGGCCAGGGGCATTCACCTCAAGTTATCTGGCCAGGTGGACCTTCTCTCACAAGACGAGGGGTCTGTTATCCATCCTTACTTTTCCACTCTTCAGCTAATAGGGTGATAGGATTTTTATGCCTTTTAGGCACCTCTTTTCTGAGGATGTGCTTCGGGTTCAGCAGGAGGCCAGGAAACCTACTACCAAGAAATCATATTTGTCCAATTGGAAAAGATTTTCTGTTTGGTCTCACTCTCAAAACCAGGATCCCTTATCTGTACAGGTCCCATGGTTTTCTCTTATTTGTGTGATTTGAACTATGCTGGGCTGGCACATTCTTCAGTTAAAGCTTACCTTTCAGCAATCTCTGCTTTTCTGCCCCTTGGCTCCTCCTCTGGCCTCTAGGTATGAAGTCAAGCAATTTCTTAAAGGTGTCCTTCATATCAAGCCTCCCTGAAAGCATATTCTGCCTTTTTGGGACCTCAGTTTTAGCTTCCTTACAACATGGTACTTGGAAGACTGTTCTTTCAACAGTCACTTCAGCTAAGAGAGTGTCTGAGCTTCAGGCTCTTATGGCTGCTCTTCCCTTTATAGTTTTTCAGAGAGACAGGATATCTCCTCATAATAATCCTTTTATGCTTAAGGTGGTCAATAACTTTCTCTTAATCAGTCTATTCATCCTTCCTTCCTTTTTTCCTTCTCAGCAGTCTGCCAGTGAGAAGGTTCTTCACACCTTAGATTTACACAGGCAGTTCAGATATTTCGATAAAACAAAGGATATTCTTAAATCTGTTGCTATTAAGGCATTCATCGAAGAACTTTGGGTTTGGCTATTTCTAACCAAACCATCTCATCATGGATTTCTAAGACCATTTTGTTTTGCTATTCTTTTCATGGTAAATGACTTTCCTCTTCAGTTAAAGCTCATTCTGCCAGAGCTGTTGTTTCCTCTGCTGCTTTTTTTAAGAAGCTGGATACCATTTCCATCTCTCAGGCTGCTACTTAATCCTTTGTCCATACTTTCAGTACTACAAGTTGGATGATGTTCTTCGTGTTTCACTATTGCAGTCATCACACTTGGGTTATCTGCTTGCAGGTAGCCCTCAGTCGGCCCAAATACCAGAGACTTAGTATTTCTGCGTCAGATGCTGTCGCTCCAGGACTGATGCCAGGTCGTCAGGGATATAAAAACAGGCAGCTGATGCCATTACATCAGTCTTTCTTGCCGAGGAGCCTGAAGCAGAAGCAGTTCGCAATTGCCAGGTGGCCGCTACCTGAATTTTTGTTTACGAATTGAATAATCCTGAAGTCTTCTAAAGCCAAGTACCCCGCTGGAGATCCTTTTTTCTTGCTCTAACCGATGTCAGAAAAAGTTAACAATTGTCTTGCCTGTGGAAAGCAAATACCTCACAGAGATTTTCATTCTTACTGCGTCACCTGTTTAGGCCCAGACCACGACGTCCCTCGCTGTTGGTTTTGTGCCTTAACGCCCAAACCATTCGTCATCAGGCTCTCTTTGTCACTAAATTCTTTTGCTTTCGATCTCCGTATTCTGAAATGGCTTCGGTAAGCCATCCGACTACCAATATTCCAAAAAAGTAAGGATAAAGACAGAGACAGACCGCATAGGTCCAAAGCTCCCGACGACACTTCCGTTAAGCTCATCACCAGTCTGCTGGTACTCAGTGAGGCACCTTTGCAGCCCCTGATGTCCGCTTTGGTGGATTCTCACAGCTATACTGAGACCCATTCGGAGTCCGGTATGCCACGAGACTCTTCTTCGACTATGGAACCTGCAGATGATCTCTACCTTGGATGGGTCCTGAGCCACTGTGCAGGCACCAGCTTCTGAGACGGTTCTTCGCTCAACCGATGTTCGACTCAAACCGACTTCTTTTTTAACCAAAACTACAGAGTTTCTTAGGCCCAGAGTACGCACTACGGCTAGAAAACCAACAACCAAAGCACATGCACCTGTTTCCATGCCACAAAAACAAATGCTTAGAATGGCCGAAGACCTTATCATGCTGATTAGGGGAAGTCAGCCTTCCCCTGCTAAGAGACAAAGAGTTCAGTCCCCTTCAGCTTCTACAGACCAGGAGTCCAATGACTCTGAGATTTCTGATTATGAAGACATGCCATTATCTGCTTATGAGGATTCATATGCAGAGGAATCCATTCAATCTGTCTCCCCTCCAGAGGATTGTCTTTTGGTGAAACCTTACATACCTTAAAAGAGCATTTCCACTGGGAATGCCAAGACTATCCTCAGTCCAAAAAGAAACTCAGAGAATTTCTAGAGTTGCCACGGAACAGGCCTTTAGCAATACCCCCTATCCTGGATGTTGTGGATGATGTTTTTATGGAATCCAGTCTTACTCCCGACACTTTACCTCCTGCCCCTATGAAACCAGACCAGTACTACAGAGTACCTGACACTCACAAATTTCTTTTCAAAAATCCTACTGCTGACCCAGAGATCATTTCCCAGGGGCTAAAGGTATCACGGCTACTACAGCCAAGAATCCCACCCCTTCAGACAGGGATTCCAGAGCTTTGGACAGATGGGGTAAGAAGGCTTATACCTCTGCAACTGTTGCTATTAAGGCATTGAATTGTAAGTTTCACATGCTGAAGTACCAGCAACATATTATGGAACTTATTAAACAAAAAGTGGCAACCTTTTCAGACTGTGCAGAAAATAAAGAATTGCAGGAGCTTATTCACTCTGCAAGCCAAATCAGCAAGCATACTTTGCAGTGTGGCTTTGATGCCCTAGAAGCATCCTGCTGGGCAGCAGTCACTGGCTCTATACTCAGAAGACATGCTTGGCTGATGGAGCAGACCTTGCCAGACCATGTCAAATCAAAGTTACTAGACGCTCTTTTGAATAAGGACTGTTCGGCACCAAAGCTGAAAAGATGGAAGAAAAAGTAAGGCTATGCAGACTGTTAAAGAATTCTTACAAGTGCAACTCCCTAGATTCAGTAGGCATTGCCCTTCCATACACTGGTCCTCGCCAGGCCCCTCCAGGCCTTCTCAAACCAGACCCAGGGAAAACAGATCACCCAGACTACAGTCTCAGGGTATGCAGAGATCTAAGCAATGGAGTGTCCCCACCCCTAAACCAGGGAGGGGTAAGCCACCTCCTTATGGAAAAAGCTCACAATGACTTCTTTACTCCACTTCCCAGCCCTGCCCAATTGCTTGTGCCCCTAGGAGGAAAACTTGCCCTTCATGCAAAAAAAATGGATGTCCATCACTCAGGACTGGTGGGTCCTCAACATTGTATCCCAGGGGTACAAATTTTATTTCCATTCACTGCCAACCCCAAGAGGGTTTCCAGATCTTCCTCCAAACCAGTGGGCAGAGGCTCAAAACCAAGTACTTTCCCTGCTCAATATCAGAGCTATTCAGCTGGTTCCAGTAGAACAGATGGGTCAAGGATTCTACTCCAGACTCTTCCTGGTACCCAGGAAAAAGGGCAATTGGCGCCCAATCCTGGATCTTTCAATTCTCAACACCTTCCTGCTGGTACCAAAATTCAAAATCCTTACCCTGCAACAGCTTCTTCCTATGCTAGCCAAGGATGCCTGGTTAGTCACCCTAGACTTAAAAGAAGCCTATCTGCACATCCCCATAAGGGAGTCATGCAGGAAGTATCTACGTTTCAGGGCAGGATCTATGCATTATCAGTTCTCTGCACTTCCCTTTGGCTTATCTATTGCGCCCAGAGTATTCACAAAGTGCCTGGCTCCAACCATTGCATACTGCAGGCAGAGAAATTTCCAAATTTACCCGTACTTGGACGACTGCCTGATTCAGGTGGACAGTCAGGAATTGCTGCTGCAGCACCTGACATTTGTGAAAAACCTTCTCACTCCTTGGGGTACACCAGCAACGAAAAGAAATCAAAACTGGTACCCAGTCAAAAGATTGTATTCCTGGGAGCAAGCTTGGACACAACTTCCCAGATGGCATTCCTCACTTCAGAAAAACAAGTCTGACAGACTACTTCAAACAAATGGCCACCAGAACCCAGCTATCCGCAAGAAAAATACTGCAAGCCCTAGGGTTCATGGCCTCATGTATACTTCTATTTCCAGATGCAAGACTGCATATGAGGAAACTTCAATGGTACTTAAAAAATCGTTGGTGCCAACATTCTCAGAAACTGGAAACAGTCACTCCTATCATACCCTCTCTAAGGACAGAGTTCCTTTGGTGGGCAGACGCATGCAACCACAAGGGACTGCCATTTACTCAACCCCACGCCGCCCAGACCCTAACCACAGATGCATCAGACTATGCCTGGGGGGCACACATGGATGGCAAATGTATTCAGGGCCACTAGAGCCCAAGTCAAATTCATCTGCACATCAACCAAAAAGAGATGCTAGCTGTACAGAATGCCCTGACAGCTTTCAGATCCCTTCTCTTTCCAGGGCAACTGCTAATAAAAACAGACACCACCACAGATGTTCATTGTGTTACACTTCTGCAGTCATTACACTTGGGTTATCCTGCCGTCAGGCAGTCGGCCAGAGTTCCAAAGTCTTGGTCCGGCGTTGGTTGCTGTCACTTCTTCCCTGACGTCAGTGCGCCAGGGGTATATAAGATGCATCCTACGCCATTTTCCCCAGTCTTTCTTGCCGCGTGGTGCCCGAAGCAAAAGCAGTTCACAAGTGCCGGTCGGCCGTCTCCTGAGATTTTCGAAGTCTAATTTCAGATCCGAAGTCTTCAATAAAGCTAAGTACCCCGTTGGGGAAACTTTTTTCTTGCCTCAGACCAATGTCAGAAAAAGTTAATAATTGTATTTCTTGTGGAAAGCAAATACCTCATAAGGACTTCCACTCTTACTGTATTCCATGCCTAGGCCCTGATCACGACGTCGCTAGTTGTCAGTTTTGTGCTAGATTTAACAAACGCACTATAAAACGACGTTTTGATTTTGCTTTGCACTACTTTGACCGAAGGTTCAATTATACAATGCCGTTGGAACAACCGACGACCGCAGTTCATAAAAACCGCAAAGACAAGAATAAAGACAAGCATCCGAGGTCCAAAACCAACGACGAAGCCTCTTCTAGGCCAGTCGCTGGTTCTCAGTGAGGCGCTTTCGCAGCCCCTGACACCCGCTATCTCAGAGCCACAGACCGCCTCCGACTCACACGTGGAGACAACTAGGCCTCTGGAAACTCAAGGTATTGGGCCTACGGAAACTAATCCCTCAGATGGGTCTGTAGCCACTGAGCAGGCATCAGCTTCTGAGGGTGTTTTCAGACCTCCACAACTTACCATTAAAGCAACAGCCAAGACAAAAACACCATTAAAGACAAAGAAGCAAGTACAGCATTCTCCAGGACAGTCCTCCATGCCTAAGAAACAGATGCTCACGATGGCCGAAGACCTTATTACTCTAATCAGGGGTTCCCATCCCCCTCCTGAAAAAAGGCCTAGGCAGGGTACAGACTATGATTCCTCTGATCAGGTTTCCATTTCCTCTGATTCCTCTTCAGACGAGGGATACTCTCTACCCCCCTATGAGGACTCTGATGCTGAAGAATCTATCCCTTCAGCCTCTCCTCCTGAGGATTACTCTTTTGGGGACACTTTACATACCATGAGGGAGCATTTCCATTGGGAAAGTCAGGATTATTCAGAATCCAAGAAAAGGCTCAGGGACTTCCTTTTATTGCCTCAGCACAGGCCCCTTGCTATTCTGCCTGTGTTAGATATTGTGGATGATGTGTTATCTGAATCCAGCTTATCTCCTGATTCTTTGCCCCCTGCTCCAGCCAAGCCAGACAGGTATTATAGAGTCCCTGACTCTCACAAGTTTCTTTATAAAACCTCTTCTGCTGACCCAGAAACCATTTCCCAGGGTCCCAAAGGGGTTAAGGCTTCCATTGCAAAAAATCCAGTCCCCTCTGACAGAGATTCTAGAGCTTTGGATAGATGGGGGAAGAAAGTTTACACTTCTGCAACTTTAGCAGTAAGGGCTTTAAATTGCCAGTTTCACATGCTTAAGTACCAACAATATTTAATGGCTCAGTTAAAACAGAAAATGCTTACAAGCTCAGAAGCTCCTGACTGTAAAGAAATGCAGGATTTATTGCATGCAGTTGAACAGGTGGGAAAACATACTCTGCAATGTGGTTTTGATTCTTTAGAGGCCTGTTGTAGAGCCGCAGTTACAGGTTCTGTGATTCGAAGACATGCTTGATTAAAAGAACAGAGTTTACCTGACCATGTTAAGGCAAAATTATTGGATGCTCCTTTACAGCATGATACCTTGTTTGGTGTTAAGGCAGAAGAGGTCTTAAAGAAAATGGAGGATAAAGCTAAATCTATGCAAACAGTCAAAGATTTCTTACAGGAACAGCCACCTCGATTTAGCAGAAATTGGCCTACAAAGAATTGGTCCTTTCCAGTTTCAGACAGGCCACAGAGAGGCAGGTGCAGATGCCCAAGAGGCAGATCTCAACCCCAAGGCTCTTACAGACAACAACAGTGGGGTACCTCAACCCCAAAAGGAGGTGAGGGCAAGTCTCAACCTTACAGGAAACAGTCCCAATGACTTCCCCCTTCGTATGCCAAGCACTTCCCTTTTGGCAGCCCCCTTGGGGGGAAACTAGCACTTTTTTCTCAAAATTGGCAAACAATCACCCAAGACAAATGGGTTCTGAATATTGTGTCTCAAGGATACAGGTTTCACTTTACCAAGGCTAAAGGGAATGCCAAACCTGCCACAAAATCAATGGGCAGAGGCTCAAAAACTAATTTCAGCCCTAATGGACATGAGAGCTATTCAAAAAGTACCGCAGCAGGAACAAGGACAAGGATTTTACTCAAGACTCTTCCTAGTCCCCAGAAAGGACAAAGCCTGGAGACCCATACTAGACCTTTCAACTCTAAATACTTACCTGGATGTTCCGAAATTCAAAATGTTGACACTACAGCAGCTTCTTCCCATGCTGGGCAAGAAGGCTTGGCTTGTTACTCTGGACCTCAAAGAGGCATACTTGCATGTCCCTATCAGACAAGATTGCAGAATATACCTCCGATTCAAAGCAGGTAAAATGCACTACCAATTCTGTGCACTGCCCTTTGGCTTATCTACTGCACCCAGGGTCTTTACAAAGTGCCTGGCACCAGTAATTGCATTTTGCAGACAAAAAGGAATTCAAATATATCCATACCTGGACGACTGTCTCATTCAAGCAGAGAAAAAGGACATTCCTCTAAAGCATCTGGCGTTTGTAAAAAGGCTGCTAATTTCTCTAGGGTACACAGTAAACGAAAAGAAGTCAAAACTAGTGCTCTCACAACAGATAATATTCTTGGGTGCCAGCTTGGACACAACAGCCCAGATGGCTTATCTCACGCCAAACAAGGACAACTGACTCAATATTTTCAATCACTGGCAAAAAAGTCCCATCTCCCTGCAAGAAAAATTCTGCAGGCCCTGGGATTCATGGCATCCTGCATACTACTAATTCCATATGCCAGACTGCATATGAGGAAATTACAATGGTACCTAAAAAGTGTTTGGACTCAACACTCTCACAGTTTAGAAACAGTAATACCAATAATTCCCTGCCTACAACAGGAGTTTTGATGGTGGGCACAGGCATGTCACCTCAAAAAGGGTCAGCCTTTCATTCTACCCACAGCCAGGCAGACTCTAACAACAGATGCTTCGGATTACGCCTGGGGAGCACACATGGCAGGAAAATGTATTCAGGGCAAGTGGACCACAGACCAAATGCATCTTCACATCAATCAAAAAGAGATGTTGGCTGTTCAAAATACCCTAACAGCTTTCAAGGACCTTCTGCATCCAGGACAATTATTATTAAAGACAGACAACACCACAGTAATGTGGTACATAAACAAGCAAGGAGGCACTCATTCTTATCCCCTATGCAGGCAAGCCATGACCTTGTGGAACACAGCTCTAACATCAAGTTCATCTGCAAGCACAATTCCTGCTAGGAAAGAAAAATACTCTGGCAGACGATCTCAGCAGAAATATCATGGACCCTCACGAATGGAAATTGAATCCACAAATCTTCAGCATGGTAACGCAAACATGGGGGTGCCCAGACATAGATCTTTTTGCCTCCCCTCTGAATTGCCAACTACAAAAATTCTGCACAAGGACTTACCACACACAAGCATGGAAAGTGGATGCTCTTTCGTTCAGCTGGAAAAGCCTAAAAGTTTATGCCTTCCCACCACTGCCTCTCCTTTCAAAGGTACTCCTAAAAGCCAGACAAGAAAAACCACAGATGATCCTGATTGCTCCAGACTGGCCACGCCAGCACTGGTTCCCAATCTTAAAGAACTTAGCTCAAGACCCACCATGGATTTTGCCTCAAATTTCACACCTCCTGACTCAACAAAACAATCAGATCCTGCACGGTCAGCTCAAAATCCTAAACCTGGCTGCATGGCAGATTCATTAGTCAAACAGGCAACACTTCTCTCTAAAGCTGTTATGGATGTCATTTTGGAGGCCAGTGGGCCTAGCACCAGGAAATCTTACTCAGAAAAATGGAAGAGATTCTGTGCCTGGAACCAGGCTCAAAGCCTTGACCCTCCTGTCCCAAACATTCCTCAGATTTTACAATACTTAACTGAGATGCTGGACAAAGGCCTATCCTTCTCATCAATTAAGATCCACGCCTCTGCCATCTCAGCTCATTACAACACGGATCCTCCTTTATTCTCTCATCCCTTACTAAAGCAGTACCTCAGAGGGGCTAAAAACATAAGACCATCCCGGAGAGCACCAACACCACCGTGGGACCTCAATTTTGTTTTGGAAAAACTGACCTTGCCACCTTTTGAGCCAGCCAATACAGCCGATCTAAAATTTTTATCATGGAAAACAGCTCTGCTCCTGGCAGTAACTTCAACACGAAGAGGCTCAGAGCTACAGGCATTAACGGCAGTGGAACCTTTTATAATATTTCATCAGGACAGGGTTTCTTTAAGGACAAACCCTACCTTCATGCCAAAGATGGTATCTAGTGTGGCTCTTAACCAAACCATCCATTTGCCAACTTTCTATCCAAACCCCCAGAATAAAGGGGAGAAACTTCTGCACTCTTTGGACATACACAGGCAGCTATGCTTCTACTTGGACAAAACAAAAGCTTTCAGGAAAACTGAGCAACTGTTTGTAGCATATGCTGCAGGATCACAGGGCAAGGCTATCTCAAAGCAGACTATTTCCAAATGGATAGGACACTGTATTAGTTACTGCTACACACAGCATGGAAAATCAGTCCCTAATAACATTAGGCCACATTCTACCAGAGCAACAGCCTTTCTCAGAGGAGTACCAACCAAGGACAGTTTGGAGGCTGCAACTTTGAGTTCAGTGCACACCTGTACCAAGCATTACCATTTGCCTCTTTACTCTAAATCCAGAGCAGGATTTGCCACTGCAGTTCTGCAGGGCCTCATAGCCAATCCTAACTCTTTATAGACCAGCCACCCAACCTTAGCTTTGGGATTCTACCCAAATGTAATGACTGCAGCAGTGTAAAACGATGAACATAGTACAGTTTTGTACCTACCATAAATGTAGATGTTAGAGTGTTCACACTGCTGCAGTCCAGGTTACCCTCCCCTCTGTCCAAGCTGGACTTATCTATACCTTTCTATCCTATGCAACCTTTGTGGTGTATTTGCTTGTAACTGAAGGTATTGTTTTTATTTTTTATGTATGTTTTATTAGCAATATGTATTGCCTACCTACTTGGGGGCACCTGACATCTGGGGCAAGAAAAACTGGAGAAAATGGGGTTGGATGCATCTTGTATACCCCTGGCGCACTGACGTCAGGAAAGAAGCAACAGCAACCGACGCCGGACCAAGACTTTGGAACTCTGGCCGACTGCGGGACTGCCTGACGGCAGGATAACCCAAGTGTAATGGCTGGAGCAGTGTGAACACTTGAACATCTACATTTATGGTAGGTACAAAACTGTACTTTATGTAGCACATCAACAAGCAGGGAGGAACCCATTCCTACCCACAAAGCAGGTTAGCCATGGCCCTGTGGAACATGGCCATGGACATTCAAGTCCATCTGCAAGCTCAATTTCTGCCAGGCAAACAAAACTCACTGGCAGACGACTTAAGCAGAAATCTTCTAGACCCACACGAGTGGCAATTGGAGCCCAGCACATTCAACCTTCTGATTCAGAAATGGGGGACCCCAGAGGTGGATCTCTTTGCCTCCCCCTACAGCCACCAGCTCAGCAAATTCTGCACCAGGAATCCTCACAGCAGGGCCTGGAAAGTGGATGGCCTATCTTTTCAGTGGGTAAATCTCTTGATCTATGTCTTTCCCCCTTTGCCCCTTCTCTTAAGAGTATTACTCAAGATAAAACAAGACAGACCAAGGACAATTCTGATTGCCCCGGACTGGCCACGCCAGCACTGGTACCCACTCCTGCGCAGCCTGACACCGGTGCCACCCTGGCACCTACATCAGAACCCAACCCTGCTCTCTCAGCAGGAGGGACAGATTTTGTATCCACAACTGCAAACCCTACCTCTTGCAGCCTGTGGCTTATTTCATTAATTCTCCCCCAGCAACCCTAAGCAAGCAGGTGCTGGATGTCATTCTTGAAGCCAGAAGACCCAGTACAAGAAAATCCTATGCTGATAAGTGGAAAAGGTTCTGCTTATGGATTCAGTCTAAAGGAGAGGACACAACACTGCCCTCCCTGCCTCTAATCCTGGATTACTTAGCAGGTTTACTCCACCAAGGCCTGTCCTTCTCCTCCATTAAGATACATGCCTCAGCCATTTCTGCTCATTACAACACTGAGACACCTCTCTTCTTGCACCCTCTTATCAAACAATTCTTGAGAGGGGCAAACAACTTAAGGACACCAAGGAGAGCACCCACCCGTGCTTGGGACCTTAACTTTGTACTGGAAAAGCTCACGTTTCCCCCTTTGAATCTGCTGTGTCAGCAGAGTTAAACTTCCTCTGTTAGAAAACAGCCTTGCTTCTAGCCATCACTTCAGCTAGAATAGTGTCTGAGCTACAAGCACTGATGGCTGTGGAACCCTTCATTATTTTCCATGCTGACAGGTTTTCCCTCAGGACTAACCCTTCCTTTATGCCTAAAGTGGTGTCCAGTATGGCTCTCAACCAAATCCATCCATTTGCCAACCTTCTTCCCTAATCCTCAAAATAAAGGGGAAAGGATCCTGCACTCCTTGGGTGTGCACAGACAGCTCAGATTCTACCTTGATAGGACTAAACCCTTCAGAAAATCTGACCAGTTACTAGTCAGCTTTGCAACAGGGGCAGAGGGCAAGGCTATTTCAAAACAAACTATTTCCAAATGGATAACACACTGCATCCATTTCTGCTACAAGCACCATGGGAAAACCAACCCCTCGGGGGGGTCAGAACACATTCCATTAGGAAATCTACCTCTACAACATTTCTCAGGGGAGTCCCTACCAGGGACATCCTGGAAGCTGCTACCTGGAGTTCTGTACACACCTTCACCAAGCATTACCACCCGTCTATCTTTTCCAAATCCAGGGCAGGTTTTGCTGCAGCAGTCCTGCAAGGCATACTAGCCAGCCCTAACTCTTCTTGACTGCCACCATCCTTCTTCAGCTTTGGGAATCCACCCAAGTGTGATGACTGCAACAGTGCAACATGAAGAACATAGTACAGTTGTGTACACTTACCATAAATGTAGATGTTCTAGTGTATTCACTGTCGCAGTCCTGGTTTCCCTCCCTTCAGCCCCCTGATTCTCTCTCTCTCCCCTCTCTATGGCTATTACTCACCCCTTCTAGAGTATTGGTATTTACTTTTTACTGGTGGTGTTTTCCCCACCATAGCTTAACTCCCTATTTGGGGGGCTCCTGACATTTGTGGCAAGAAAAACTGATGTAATGGCATTGGCGGTCTGTTTTTATACCCCTGATGACCTGACGTCAGTCCTGGAGTGACAGCATCCGATGCAGAAATACTAAGTCTCTGGTATTCGGGCCGACTGAGGGCTACCTGCAGGCAGATAACCCAAGTGTGATGACTGCAACAGTGAATACACTCGAACATCTACATTTATGGTAAGTGTACACAACTGTACTTTATCTCCAGAGCTAGAACTGGCTTTGCCAGGGCTATTCTGCATGGGTTTCTGGAGGGGTCTTCAGTGCCTTCCTCCTTCCAGGTTTCTTCTTGAGCTTTTGTACTCTCCCTTATGTATGGAATACTGCAGCAGTGTTATGGAAGGACATAGTACAGTTGTGTAAAATCTTACCATAACAGTAGATGTCTATCTCTTCACTGTTGCAGTATTCACTCCATCCCTCCTGCCCCCTCTACTCTAGCCTGTTCATCTTGCCTTCCTGACTGAGTTCTTCTTATGTTCCTCCTTGTCCCTAGGGACAGTTCTGAATGTGGGCGTCTGTATGCCATCTTTATGCCCTATGCCTTATGTGGGGAGCATATGTGTGATGTATAGTGCCTGTAAATACTAAGGCTTTGGTAAAACAGGCTGGACATTGGGCCATCCAGGGCAGGGTATCCCTTATATTAGGAAAGAGAAGGACATGTACTGTTATGTAAAATTTTACACAACTGTACTTTCTTTTTGCTATGGGAGGCATTTGGAATATTTTGCATCTGCCAGGTGTCATCTAGTTATTCAGTATTTAAAGTTGCACAGGATTTTTTTGAATTCTGCATTCTATGATCCAATATCTTGTCAGTCCAGTGGAATGGATGGGTTATCGGTTCCGATCAGATCCAACCTCAGTGCCCTTTTTCAAACTCTTGGATCCATGGCTCCAGGCTCCTCCACTTTCCATAATTTCCTCTTGTCCCTACAATATATTTGAACTCATTTGACACTTATTCAGTCACTACGTGATCCTAAGGGCTCAGCTAAATGGATTTTTTTTTTGTATTTTTAGTCCATCTTTTGACTTTCTGTCATATCCTTTCTAATGTCACCGTTAGTTTCTAGATAGCTAATTTTATTCTATCCTTTGCCTTAGAGTATTTCAGGGGTTTTCTTCCCACCCTTCTTCTCCTACTCAACATTAAAAAATGTTTCATACTGTACTAATATCTACTATACTATTGTTAGGCAATGGATACTTAGTTATACTTTTTCTGTTTTTTGGGTTTTCAGTGTTAAGCTAAGCTATTTGCTATCATAATGTCTGACAAGACTCTGGCTTTAAATGCACATGCAACAACTGGAACACCCAGAGATATAGCTTGTTAAAAGGATACATAGCCTAAACAATATGTCCTACGTGGACCGACTCAAAGCCCTATCACTAAACTCTGTATCCTACAGTTTGCTAAGAGGTGACTTGTGTATGACATTCAAGGCATCCTCCCACCCATTACTGATGGATTTTCTGCACATCAGCAAGTCAAATGGCTTCGGAAATACTCTGTTTTGGGATCTAAACCTCTTCTGCAGTATCAACAAACAGTTTGGAGGGGCAGGTATATCTCACAAAGGATACAGCTGCTGTGGAACAGACTCCTGAGCCACATAAAGCCAAGTTCATCCCTGTCCATTTTCAAGTGCAACTTAGATCTATGGATGGGAAACAGATAATATACCCCGGACTGCCCCCTGTACTACTAATGGACTGAGGCAGCTCATAATATATTTTATCCTGTGCATGGATCCCCTCAAGTTATTTATGTATGATCCCAGTTATTCTCATTAGGGGTAAATATCGACCATTGGATGGGTAAGGCTAATCTATAACTAAATGTGATAGGTTACATTGAGCATCAAGAAAAAAAAGGGAGATTGTCAAAGCTTAAAATGGCACATAAGGGAAGTTAAGTCTAGTACTTACCTATGCGCCTCTAAAAAGTGTAATGCCTGGGGACACGATCTCCACATGGATTCCACACACCCTGTGTTTGAGTTGATTCTTCAGATAGGGCTGTAACAGGAGAAACAGGTCAGTCCTTAAAGGTCTTCTGCCTACCCAAGTGGGAGACTCAACCTCTTCAGCTTCTACTTTTGCCTCTTTTTCTACAAAGAAGCCAGACAAGTCCAAGACCACTAAAGAAAAGGACAAAGAGAAGGAAAGAAAAGGAAAAAGAAAAGCAGAAAGAGAAAACTCTGAAGAGATTGCTGGATTGGTTGGTCCTTTCTGGTCTGGCACCAAAGACTCCGAGGCACTCTGATCCAACTGCAAGATGGAAACAAACTAGGATCAGATCTCCATCTCCACCTTGCCATTTCTCATCAGAGCAAGACCGTCTTTAGTGCCACTCCCCTGTAGTGCAAGACAGACTAAGCACTGATCCTCCAGACCAACTTCGGTGGCATCTTTGCTCAGTTCTTTAAGTTGTTGAGAAGCCTTTCAGAAGCCAGTGCTGATTGGATGATGCATAAATTTCTTAGGACACAAATTCAGATGGGGGTCCTCCAACTGCCTGTCCCATCAGGGTCTCCAGATCAGGTCCGAACAGCTCCCTTATTGATATCTCCTTCTCCAGTCTGGCCATCAGATCCAGTGTCGTGGTTCCAAGTGATGCCCATGAGAGGTACTTGGAGTAGACAGCTTGTTCAGCTTCATCACTGACAATTCCCCCCATCTTTTTGACTCTAACCCCATTGGGTTGAGAAGGGTCTAGGAGCCAAGAGGTCAGGACTGAGGTACAGGGTTTAGGGTCAGTGCTACAGTTTTCAGAAATGTCTTTACCCTTGGGTGTTTTGGCCCTGAAAAACTCAGCTCCAGTGTGTGCTTCAGAGCTGAGCTAGATCATGAGCAGGCATGTTCATTCTTTGATTTCCTCTGGTCCAAAGAGCTTTTCCTCAAATCCAGTCTTGGCTTTGTCTCTTGAAGTATTTGAGAGGGTTCTCTCCACATCAAGAGAGGAGCTATCTTGTACACACACTTGGCACGATCCTGACCTCCCTTGGGTCCTGTTCTTCTGCTCATTGTATCAGGGATAGCCAACTGTGGTAAGCCTCAAAGGCTTTCACTTGGAAATTTCCCCCTCCAGTTCTGAACCTTCTCCAGAGCCCCCCACTGTAGAAGGCTACAGGAAATGGACTTGCAGGAGGAGGCATCTTGACTGCTTCCAGGAATCACTCACTGAGGATACTGACTTTGAGGAAAGGAAGGGATCCCCAAGGTTCTCTCTGGGCATCTCTTTAGGAGACATCCTCAAATTGATGAAGCAAATGGGGTAGGTCCATTGAACACCCCTCCCTGGAGGAATCAGTATTCGTCTAGGCTTTTGGGGCTGGCTCATCTACCTCCTAGCTGGTCCTACAAGCTGATGAGCTCATTCACTTGGTCTGACAGTGGGCTTGAAAGGTGCCCAATATAGTGGAATCCATTACAAAGAACCCCAGCAAAACTCTTGTATCCCCCAGGAACAGGCCCCAATGGAGCAAGCCCCCCTCTACATGCTGTAGTGATTGCACCAACCACTAGGAAGTAACTGTCTAAAAACAGCACCTGTGTCCAGCCCCATAACATGGAATCCAGAGCTTTGGACAGGTTTGGAAAAGACATGCATTTCAGCGACATTTGCATTTTGCACACTGAACTACGTAACCAATATGACTCATTTAAAGAGGGAATTAACTAAGGAACTCTCGAAGTCCCTTTTGGGGTAGCCTACCTGCTGATATAAAAAAAACTGGTGAATTGTAGTTCTCTACCCTTCAGTCAGTGTCCATGAGACTGCTATGCAATGCAACTGATGGCACATCTAAAGAGGCAGGCACTGGCATACTGTTTCTCTTCACTTTTGCATAGAGCTTCAAAATATCCTTCATCATTGCTCTCGTTCATGGTTTAACCCTCTTTGGACCGAAGGTCAAAGTTACACTCAACAGAAGCAAGCAGGATGGTAGAACTTTCTCCCATAGGTAGTCAGTTTTCCTCTCCCCAAAGGACATTTTACCAGAACCTGAAGGGTGGAAAGAAACTGTGGTTTTTATAAATCCCAGAATTTTTACCAAGGAACTTCTGCTGACAACCCCGAGGCAAAAGGGGGGAATAACTTTAAAGGACATCACTCCAATGGTAAAGGTTGACCACCAAATCAAGGGATCTGATGTCTTTTCCATCCATTCCTCAACAGACAGATCTTTGATCCAATCTTGGATCCATCTTCTGCCACTTCAAAGCTTTGGTTCTGGTGATCAGGCAGCTCCCCATAATCCCCATGCAGAGAAGGAGCTATCTTAGATCTCGTTTGTTGCCTTCAGTGCTGGACAGATCTTTGGGGCTTGGGCATAGGTGTTAAGAAAACTGTTAAATGTCTCAGATAAGGGTTTATCTTAGTTAAACCTTTCAGATAAGTGCCTTCCTTATCCCTTTTTCTTCCTCCCCATGTAGTTTAAATGATTTTTGTAGTATGTTTTAGTGTTTGTTATAAAGTTGCTGACAATTAAAAAAAAATCTTCCTATTTCATTCAACTTGTAATGTTTTGTAGTAGTATAGTTTTTATAATAGTTTGTTGTTGCCACTCTTTTTTTTTCTGTTTTTTGACAAGTGCTTTCAGGATTTAACTGCCTTTCCATTATGGCTGAGAAGCTGGCTGGTTTTAAGAAGTGTATGCCCTGCACACTCAAACTGTCCATTTCTTGGCCCCTCACATCTTGTGCTCAATTTGTCAGGCTTTTGATCAATGGGGGGGTCTAATGGAGAAACAATAAATTGATAATCAAGGGTCTTTTCAGCCCACTACTGGAGAAAAAAACCTCTTCAGCTTTGGGGAAGTCTGAGGTCTGTGCATCTTCTGCTTCATCTTCCAAGAGACAGGAAAAAGAAAACTATATCTTCAGAAAAGGACAAGGACCAATCAAAATCTTCTAGAAGATGGGCCCCAGACCTGACACCTTTGTTGGCTCTGACACCAAAACTCAGCAAACCTTTGGAGTAGGTGCCTCTTTCAGATCTGATAATCATCATCTGACGCCTCCTATATTTTCTCCAGAGCCTCTCTCTCTCTGACACATAGGTCTTTAATCTTACAAGACAAACTGCCATACTCATACAGGCCCCCCTTCTTTAGCTTCATCCGTTAGGTCAGTTAGATTTTCTCAGAACCTAACAGCAGCAGACGTGGACAGGATGATGAGGTGATGTCCTTCAAGGATGCATCTGCAGTCCTTACAAATGGGTTGTCCTGTCGTCAGGCAGCCCTTCGGTCGGCCGGATTCCAAAGTCTGGGTCTGGCTTCGGCTGGTGTCGCACTTCACCCGACGTCATCGCTGCAGTTTTTCGGGTATAAAGGCATCAGCCGACGCCATTTTCCTCAGTCTTTCTTGCCGCGTGGCGCCCGAAGCAGAAGCTGTTCGCAAGTGCCGGTCGGTCAGATCCAGAGATTACTACTACCGAATACTACTTCGAAGACTTCTAAAAAGCTAAGTACCCCGTTGGGGACTCTTTCTTGCCTCAGCCGATGTCAGAGAAAGTGAATAACTGTTTATCTTGTGGGAAACAAATACCTCATAAAGATTTCCACTCCTACTGCATACATTGTTTAGGCCCAGACCACGACGTAGCAGCTTGTCTAGCCTGTGCTTCTTTTAACCAACGGACGCTTAGACGTCGGTCGGAGTTTGCTGAACAGTTTTTCGGCTCTGATTTTGCCTATATTATGCCGTCGGATCCTCCGACAACGCAAATTACCAAAAAACGCAAAGAAAAGGACCGACACTCGCGGTCCGTGGTTTCGGCCGAAACCGCGGTTAAGCAAACCGCGAGTGTCTCGGTTTCGGCCGAAACCGAGCAAGCGGTTCTTTCTTCAGCCGAAACCATGCCTTCTACCGAGGCCTCCTCTAACCTGGTAGAATCGGCTTCTGAAATCCAACCTTCTGTTGCGGTTTCTCAGGAATTATCAGACACTATTCCCTTGGATATTTCAATCCCTGCACGTGGAGCTGCTAAGCCTCCTGCAGCCATGTCTATTAAGGCCTTTGCCAGGGCTAAAGCAGCCAAAGCTTCAAAAACGGTGCCTGCCAAACCCCCCCTCTCACAGGCCCAGCACCAGTTCCCATATGCTTTCTTTGGCTGAGGATCTCATTTCTTTAATTCGTGGATCCCAGCCTCATCCAGACAGGACCTCTCACCCACCTCCAGAAAAGAGGCCTAGAGCAGAGCCCCCTGAGCCAGTATCCACAGATGATTCCTCTGATGACTCAGAACATACAGACCCTCCTGAGGCTCCTTATTCCCCTTACGAAGACTCTGATGCTGAAGAGTCCATTCCTTCAGCCTCTCCACCTGAGGAATTTTCCTTTGGGGAAACCTTGCATGCTATGAGGGAACAATTTCAGTGGCAGGGCCAAGATTTCTCAGACTCCAGAAAAAGGCTTAGAACCTTTCTACATTTGCCACAACATAGGCCTTTAGCTATACCTCCAGTTCTTCCTGTTGTAGATGATGCATTTAATGATTCATTACCTCTGGCCCCTGCTAAGCCCGATAGGTTCTACAGGGTCCCGGACACTCATCACCATTTATACAAGGCTCCTTTTGCAGATCCAGAGACACCTGCACAGCAGGTACTAAAAAAGATGGAAGAGAAGGCGAAATCTGTACAAACAGTGAAAGATTTCTTACAGGTTCAACCTCCAAGGTTTAGCAGAAACTGGCCCTCCAAGAATTGGTCCTTTCCGGACTCCTCTAAGACACAGAGAGGCAGGAATAGGCGTTCAAGAGGCAGACACCAATCCAGGGGTTCCTACAGGGGACGCCAGTGGCAAGGTAACAACCAGCGAGGCACGGACGCAGCCACCACCACCACTACAGCAACACAATCACAGTGACTTGGCTGTGGCACCGCCTACCAGGGAACAACTGGAAGCACCCTTAGGCGGAAAGCTAACCTTATTTTCAAAGAACTGGCATTGCATCACAAGGGAAAAATGGATTTTGCAAACTATAGACCAAGGTTACAGGTTCCATTTCCACACTCTACCAGGAAAGAGAGGAATGCCAAACCTACCACCTACTCAAAGGGCAGAAGCTCTAAAGCAAATATCTCAACTATTAAGAATGAGAGCTGTGGAAAAGGTACCATCTATGGAACAAGGAAAGGGATTTTACTCCAGACTCTTCCTGGTACCAAGAAAAGAGAGCAAATGGAGGCCTATTCTCGACCTGTCCGGTTTAAACACAGTTCTCATTGTTCCAAAATTCAAAATGCTGACCCTACAGCAGCTTCTTCCCATGCTGGGCAAGGAGTCTTGGCTGGTAACGCTAGATCTCAAGGAGGCATACCTGCACGTCCCCATACGACCAATTTGCAGAAGATACCTCAGATTTCTTGCAGGATCAGAGCATTATCAATTCTCAGCATTGCCCTTTGGCTTATCTACTGCGCCCAGAGTGTTCACGAAATGCTTGGCATCAGTAATTGCTCATTGCAGACTTCAGGGGATCCAAATTTATCCCTACCTGGACGACTGCCTGATACAAGCGGACAACAAAAGCAAGCTAACAGAAGACTTACAAAGAGTCATTTACCTGCTGCAAGCCCTGGGATATACAGTCAATATAAAAAGTCAAGGCTGATTCCATCCCAAAGAATAACCTTTCTGGGTGCAGAGCTGGACACATCAAAACAAATGGCATTCCTAACTGCAGAAAAGAAAGAGCAACTACCTCTCTACTTCTTGGCATTAACAAAGCAGAACCATCTAACTGCAAGAAAAGTACTACAAGCCCTAGGCTTCATGGCATCCGGCATAATTCTGGTCCCTCATGCCAGACTGCATATGAGAAAGCTACAGTGGTACCTAAAGAATTTGTGGTCCCAACACAAGCACAGCCTAGAAACCAAAATTCCAATAATCCCATGCCTGAAGCAAGAGTTCCTATGGTGGGCTCAGGCCTGTCAATCAAACACAGGATTGCCCTTCTGCAACAGTCAACCAAGCCAAACCATCACGACAGATGCCTCAGACCTCGGTTGGGGGCACACATGCTGGGCAAGTGCATACAAGGCTTATGGACTCAAGACCAGCTGCCTGCACATAAATCTAAAGGAAATGCTGGCAGTAAAATTGGCAATCCAGTCATTCAGACCATTTCTCCAAGAAGGTCAGTTGATGATAAGGACAGACAACACCACAGTTATGTGGTACATCAACAAACAGGGAGGCACACATTCATATCCTCTATGCTGGCTGGCACTGGACCTATGGGATGTGGCTCTGAGCTACAACATTCAGTTACAAGCAATTTCTGTACCGGGAAAAGAAAACATTCTAGCAGACATATTAAGCAGAACTACCACAGATGCCCACGAATGGATGCTGCATCCGGACATCTTCAAAGCCATCACAAGAGAATGGGGATTACCACAAATAGACTTATTTGCATCCCCACTCAATCACCAGCTAAAGAAATTCTGCACAAGGACGTACCACCCACTTGCTTGGAAGGTGGACTCCCTATCTTTCAGTTGGAAAAACCTGACAGCATACGCATTCCCACCACTTCCTTTGTTGCACAAAGTGCTTTTGAAGATCAAAGAGGAACGTCCAAGGATCATTCTGATAGCTCCAGACTGGCCAAGACAACATTGGTACCCATTGCTGAGGAGCATGTCTCGGGAACAAATATGGACACTACCCCTGATCTCATTACTGTTAACACAGAACAACTACAACATCCTGCATCCAAACCTGAAAACTCTGCAGCTAACTGCCTGGAACATTACATAAGAGCAATTAACCCAAATTTATCCCAAAGGGTTAAAGACATAATCCTGGAGGCTCGTAGACCTTCAACAAGAAAGAATTATGCAGCAAAATGGAAAAGATATCTCATTTGGAGTACTGCAAAGGGAGAAGATGTGGCACTGGTAAACATAGCCAACATCCTGGAGTACTTGGCAGAGCTCTTCCATACAGGCCTGTCCTATTCTTCCATCAAGATACATGCATCAGCTATTTCAGCAGAATACAGCTTGGATCCTCCTGTCTTCTCTCATCCTCTGCTCAGACAGTTTCTGAGAGGAATTAAAATGTAAAACCTCCCAGGAAACCACCATTGCCAACATGGGACTTGAACTTTGTGCTAGAAAAATTGACACTTCCCCTTCGAACCAGCAGCAACAGCAGAATTACAATACTTATCCTGGAAGACTGCTTTCCTGCTGGCAATAACTTCAGCAAGAAGGGTCTCTGAACTACAGGCATTAATGGCAGTGCAACCCTTCCTGATCTTCCATCAAGATAGAGTGTCCATGAGAACAAATCCTACATTTATGCCTAAGGTGGTATCCAGAGTGTCTTTAAATCAGGCTATCCACCTACCTACATTCTTCCCCAACCCACAGAACAGGGAGAAAGACTCTTGCATACCTTGGATGTACATAGACAATTACGCTACTACCTGGACAGGACCAAGTCCAATAGAAAAACTGACCAGCTTCTGGTAGCATATGCAACAGGAAAGGAAGGAAAACCAATTTCAAAACAGACAATCTCCAAATGGATAGGAAATTGCATTAGATTTTGTTACTCCTACCATGGAAAGAAAACTCCAGAGAACATCAGGCCTCACTCCACAAGGGCTACAGCCACTACCGCAGCTTTCTTACGAGGAGTGGCTACCAAGGACATTATAGAGGCTGCTACTTGGACCTCCGTGCATACATTTGCCAAGCATTACAATTTACCTTTATACTCTAGATCCCGAGCAGGTTTTGCCACTGCTGTTTTGCAAGGGATCCTAACTACACCATAATCTCTCCTTTTTCCTCCTCCCCTAGTTTAGCTATGGTATTCTACCCATTTGTAAGGACTGCAGATGCATCCTTGAAGGACATAGTACAGTTTTGTACCTACCATAAATGTAGATGTCCGATAGGAATGCATCTGCAGTCAGGATTACCCACCCACCTTCCCCTCTGTGGTACTCCTAGGGTATTTGCCATCCTTCAGCTAGCTTGGGGGGGGGATCTATTATGGTGTATTTGTTTGTATATATGTACATACATGCTTATTTTATGTGTTTGCTCTCTACTATTTGGAAACATTGGCATTTATCCAAATTTAGCCATCCAAGAGGGCACCTGGCATCTGGGGCAAGAAACACTGAGGAAAATGGCGTTGGCTGATGCCTTTATACCCAAAAAACTGAAGCGATGACGTAGGGTGAAGTGCGACACCAGCCGAAGCCAGACCCAGACTTTGGAATCCGGCCGACCGAAGGGCTGCCTGACAACAGGACAACCCATTTGTAAGGACTGCAGATGCATTCCTATCGGACATCTACATTTATGGTAGGTACAAAACTGTACTTTTTCTTTAGATCCAGTTTGGGGTACTCCAGCTCCAACCACTGTCAGATTTAGTAGAACCATTTCTCCCTTTCAATCCCTGATGGCTCTCTCTCTTTGATCTGACGTCTTGGATTGGAGCCCCTAGATCAGACTCTTGCCAACTGTAGAGCCAAGACTACACATTTCATTGACCCTGGTGAGTTTTTTGATGAAGTCAGCCCCAACCCTATTGGAGTCCTGAGCCATAATGTCAGTGCAGAGAGGCTAGGATCAGATTTGATGGCTTCAGATCCTTTCCTTCTGTTAGGAGCCTCGGTATTAGTTTGGTTCTAGGAACATCCTCAGACCCTAGCTTCCAGTGTTGTGCCACAAGAGTTTTGGCCATGAAAGCTAACTTCCCTGGATCATTTTTGGGCTCCATTTTCAAGGCTTTGAAGAAATTAATTGCCCAGCCTAATGTAAGGTCTTCCCTCTTGGAGCCAGCTCCAACCCTCCCCTTGGGATCTCCTAGGGTCTGCAGCCTGCTCTCCTAGTCCCATTGGGACAGACAGTTCTTGAAGCCTTGAACCTACATAGATGGTCTTTTTTTCTTTTAAATACATATTAGATTGCAGTCATATTCTCTTGATTCTTCAAATGGTTTTGGGTGGGCAAACTCAGTCTGAGGTATCAGTGTCTGCACATGGGGATTATGGGTGGGGAGGAGCCTGAGCTCCAGATCCAAATTTTGAAGTAGCTGAAGCCAAATCTGAGACCCATCTGTTGAGAAATGGATGGAATACAACACAGATCTGGATCTAATGTTACAGTTTAGTATATAACTTACATTTCCTAAGTCTCTGTACCAAGAAACTCTTTCAGCACTCCTGAACAATTGCTCAACTGCCATGCTCTGGAGGCAGCCAGGGGGAGGGGGGGGGCTCTTATCTCTGCACCTTCATCCATGGATAGCCATCACTTATGATTTTGAGGGTGCAGAAGATAATCACCAGATGCTACATCATTCCATTTACTTTTCCTTTAACAAACAAAAAGAAAATCCCCAGCATTTCACCATGTCAGAGAGAATTAGCAGCAGTAGCAGAAGTGTCAAAGCTGGTAGAAAAGCAAGTCATCCAAGAGGTCCCACCAGACCAGCAAGGAGCTGGAGTCTGTCCAAGATACTTTTTGGTTCTGAAAAAAGAACATGGACCACTGGCCCATTTTGAACCTCAGTCACATTAATCAGTTTGTGAAACAAAGTTCTGGGTGGTCACTGTTCAGTCCATTCTGCTTCTTCACATGAAGGATGACTGATGTGCTTAATGAATCTTCTGGATGCCTACTACCATATCCAGGAGATTTTTACATTTTCAGCAGGGAGCCACCGACAGCCAGTTCAGATCAGAGCATTGACCTTTGGTCTCACCACAGCCACCAGGGTGTTCACCAAATACATGGCAGTATACCTAATGCTGCTAGGATTTCTGGTGTTCCTCTGTCTAGGTGTCTGACCCCTCACCACATCCATCATTGATCTGCTTATCTAACACATGGACTTCCTGCTCCAGTTAACTCTATACTTGGGGATTACTGTAAATTTAAATAATAGCCAGCTGACATAGACAATAGAATTCATAGGGTGCCACCTGGACACAACATCCCAAATTGCCAAACTCCTGGACTAGAGTCCTTTCCCTCCCTTACCAAGCTTTCAAGGTCCTCACTTCTTCAAACCCCCCCAAAAAATACTAATTCTTTCTCTACTGGGATCAATGGCTGCTTCCATTATGCTGAGGTCACAGGCAAGGTTTTACATGAGAGTACTGCAGTAGTCGATGATGCATCGACCTCTCACACCAGTGTAGAGGCAATAGCATTCTTTGTTGGTTGACCTCTCCTCTAGTCGCATGGCCCTGAACTTTCATTTTTCCACTCCGACAGCCAGTGTGACCACAGATGTCTCCCTTCTGGGTTGGAGGCATTTTGAAGGGAAAATGTTCAAGGCACATGGTCAACACAGACCAAGCTTCACGTCAACGTTTTGAAGATGAGGGCAATCCTAGCATTGCAGACCTTTTAGAACTCCCTCACAAGGGTGTGATATCCATCCAGCCTGACAAGATGGCAATGGTCTGCTACATCAGCAAGCAGTGGAGAACTCATTATGCCAGGAAGCCATGAGGGAGTTAGCAGTGGGCACTGTTTTACCACTGCTTTTGGGTGGCAATTCATATTCCAGGGAGTTCCAACATCTTGGTAGACAAACTGAGCAGATTTTTTGTTCTGCCTCATGAATGGTCTCTCAACCAGTTGGTGGCAACAATCATTTTCAGTCTCTGGGGCCAGCCATGCTACAATCTTTTCGCTGTCCACATGAACACAGTGCAGCAACTACTTTGGTCTGATCTCCCAAGAGGGGCTGTCACTGAAGGATGCTCTTATCCATAATTGCCAAGTCTCCTTTACGTATTTCCACACTTTCCCCTTATAACCAGATTTCTGCAGAAGGAATTTTGGTGCAAGACAACAGTGATTCTCATTTCCCACTTTTGACCTTGGCAGGTGTGGTTCTCATTCCTCTGCCATCATCTGAAACATCTTTCCTGGGCACTGGACCCTCTTCCATACTTTCTTTATCACCCTTCCGGCTAGCCTCATCAAGACTTGAAAGCCCTGAAACTAACCACATGGTTTCTCCAGTTCCAGGGATGCTAGGCTTTACACATCAGTTACTCACATTCTATCTTCACCGCAAAAAATGAACACGAGGAAGGTTTAAGTAGAAAAGGTTTGCCATCTTGGCTTCCTCTAAAAGTGTAGATCCTTTCTGAGCACACTTACCATTTAGTCTGGATTTTCTTGTAGGATTATTCCAGGAAGGTACTAGTTTTTACAGCAGTTAGGGTTCAACAAACAGCTAGATCCAATTTTCAAGTGGGACAAAACTGGAACTCCACTGCTTCTTTGAAACTCTAAGTCATTTTTAAAGGGAACTTTTCTTCTTAGACCCCCTCACCCATCAGAGAGCCAGATGTTCATCGTGTTTCACTGTTGCAGTCATGACTGTAGGGTTCTCCCCTGCGGGCAGGCAGTCCTCGGTCGGCCAGAATCCCAAAGTCTGGGTCCGGCGTCGGCTGTTCAGCCATGCTCCCTGACGTCAGAGCGCCAGGAGTACAAAGCTGACAGCCGACGCCATGTTCTCCAGTCTTTCTTGCCGTGCGGTGATAGCAGTTCGCAAGTGCCGGTCGGCTGACTCCTGACAAACTTTTCTGAACAATCTTCAGTCCGAAGACTTTCTTCTCCTACTCAAAGCTAAGTACCCCGTTGGGGAAACTTTTTTCTTGCTCCAGTCTGATGTCAGAAAAAGTTAATAATTGTATTTCATGTGGGAAGCAAATACCTCATAAGGATTTTCATTCTTACTGTATTCCTTGCTTAGGCCCTGACCACAACGTAGCTAGTTGTTGGTTTTGTGCTAGATTCAATCAACGTACAATTAAACGAAGGTACGATTTTGCTTTTCATTACTTCGGTAGGCGTTTTAATTACAAAATGTCGTCTGATACGGTTCCGGCTTCCGGAGTTCACAAACGACGCAAGGACAAAGACAGGCCTCCGAGATCCAAATCTGACGATATTGTACAAGCAGAGCCAGCTTCAGGTTCGGCCGTCGTCAGTGAGGTGCTTTTGCAGCCCCTGTCTTCGGCCATTTCGGAACCGATGGCCGAAATGGACTCCCACGAGGAGCCAACTAGGCCTTTGAATACTTCTGTTGCAGGACCTTCGGACAATGCTCCTTCGGATGGGTCCGGAGCCGCTGTGCAGGTACCGACTTCCGAAGGGGGTTTCAGGCCTACTCAGCTTCTAATTAAGGCAAAGGCAAAGACTCCTTCCAAATCAAAGACTGCAACACAGACCTCTTCTGATCCAGCTCCCAAGTCACAGAAACAGTTACTTAAGATGGCGGAGGACTTACTCACTATGATTAGGGGTTCACATCCCCCTCCAGATAAAAGGCCAAGGCAGGAAGTTTATTATGACTCCTCTGATCAGGCTTCTGTTTCTTCAGTTTCTTCTTCTGACCAGGATTATTCTTTCCCTCCTTATGAGGATTCTGATGCTGAGGAATCCATTCCCTCAGCTTCTCCCCCTGTGGATTTCTCTTTTGGGGAAACTTTGCATGAAACGAGGGAACATTTTCACTGGGAAGGACAGGAGTATTCAGAATCTAAGAAAAGACTAAGGGATTTTCTTCTTCTTCCCCAACATAGACCCCTGGCTATTCCTCCTGTTTTGGATATTGTGGATGATGCTTTTTCGGAGGCTAACTTAACCCCTGACTCTTTTCCTCCAGCTCCTGTTAAGCCTGACAGATATTACAGGGTTCCTGATTCCCACCAGTTTTTATACAAGAACCCTACTGCTGACCCTGAAACCATTTCTCAGGGTCCTAAGGGAGTTAAGGCTGCTTCTGCTAAGAACCCCATTCCCACTGAGAAGGATTCCAGATCTTTAGAAAGATGGGGCAAAAAAGTGTACACTTCTGCTACCTTATCTATTAGGGCTTTAAACTGTCAGTTTCATATGCTGAAATACCAGCAATTTCTCCTGTCTGTTTTAAAACAAAAACTAACTTCCATTTCCGCCTGTGCAGATGATAAGGAATTACATGATTTAATGCATGCTACTGAACAAGTTGGGAAGCATGGTGTACACTGTGGTTTTGATGCCTTGGAGGCTTCTTGTAGGGCTGCTGCCTCTGGTACAGTAATTAGAAGGCATGCATGGTTAAAGGAACAAAATTTGCCAGATCAAGTAAAAAGCTAAATTATTGGATGCTCCTGTTCAGCATAATGTTTTGTTTGGATCTAAAGCTGAAGAGGTGATTAAAAAGATGGAGGATAAGGATAAATCCATGCAGACAGTTAAAGATTTCTTACAAGTACAGCCACCCAGATTTAGTAGGAATTGGCCTACGAAAAATTGGTCCTTTCCCACTTCAGACAGGCCTCAGAGGGGTAGATACAGACGCTTAAGAGGAAGGCCTCAAACACAAGCCTCTTTTAGACCAAGACAGTGGACTGCTTCCACTCCTAGGGGAGGAGAGGACAGGTCGTAAGCTCATAGGAAACAGACTCAATGACTCCCTCTGTTGGGCTGCAGGAACTTCTTGCCTGGAAGCCCCTCTCGGAGGAAAACTTTATCTTTTTCACCTAAATTGGACTCGTATAACCCAAGACAAGTGGGTTCTGGATGTGGTTTCAAGAGGTTACAAATTCCATTTTCATACCCTACCAAGGCCAAGCGGATGGCCAGATCTTCCAAAACATCAATGGACAGAGGCCTTAAACCAGGTGGAAGCTCTTTTGGCTATGAAAGCCATAGAACTAGTTCCACTTTCAGAGATGGGACAAGGCTTTTATTCAAGGCTCTTTCTAGTCCCCAGGAAACAAAATTCATGGCGACCCATTCTGGATCTGTCAGTCTTGAACACTTTTCTAGTGATACCAAAATTCAAGATGCTAACTCTGCAGCAGCTGCTTCCAATGCTGACCAAAAATGCATGGATGGTAACTTTGGATTTAAAGGAGGCATATTTACACATTCCCATCAGGCAGGAGCGCAGAAAATACCTCAGGTTCAAGGCCGGATCGAGGCACTTTCAATTCTCTGCGCTGCCCTTTGGATTGTCTACTGCGCCCAGGGTCTTCAAGTGCCTGGCTCCAGTAGTAGCTTATTGCAGACTCAAGGGAATTCAAATCTACCCTTATCTGGACGACTGTCTTATTCAGGCAGACAGCAAGGAGGTCTTACTACAGCATCTACAGTTTGTTCAAAATCTTCTCAAGTTCCTGGGATTCACTGTGAACATAATTTTCTGGGTCCTTCTCTAAACACAACAACCCAGATGGCATTTCTGACACGAAAAACAGTTACATCTGGCTCTAACTTTCAAAACCTTGGCAACTTTAACTCGGCTATCTGCAAGGAGATTCCTGCAGGCTTTGGGTTACATGGCCTCCTGCATCCTTCTTGTACCATATGCAAGGCTACATATGAGGAAAATACAGTGGTACCTAAAAAGTGTATGGTCACAGCATTGCCACAGTTTAGACATTCTGATCTCCGTCCTGCCTTGTCTTCAAAAGGAATTCCTTTGGTGGTCCAAAGCATGCACTCTAAACAAAGGAAAACCCTTCTGTCTGCCTCCGGCCACTCAGATACTAACCACGGATGCCTCGGATTATGCATGGGGAGCCCATTTTCAGGGCAACTGTCTGCAGGGCCTTTGGACAAAGGATCAGAAGCACCTGCATATCAATTTAAAGGAAATGTTAGCCGTTCAGAAAGCTCTATTGGCCTTCAGGAATCTTCTACAACCAGGACAACTACTGATACGGACAGACAACACCACAGTTATGTGGTACATAAACAAGCAAGGGGGATCTCATTCCTACCCCCGTTGCAGACTAGCCATGGATATATGGAACACAGCTCTAGCTTGCAATCTGGACCTTCAAGCTCAGTTTCTACCAGGGAAGCAAAACTTCATGGCAGACAGTCTGAGCAGAAACCTTTCGGACCCACACGAGTGGATGCTGGACACCGAAATATTCAGGATGATAGCAGTCTGGGGATGTCCTCACATAGACCTCTTTGCATCCCACCTCAATCATCAGCTACAGATTTTTTGCACCAGGACTTTCCATGAACAAGCTTGGAAAGTGGATGCACTATCATTCAGTTGGAGAAAAGTCTCGGGATATGCCTTTCTGCCTCTTCCTCTTCTTCCACGGGTATTATTAAAGATCAAACAGGACAAGCCCAAGATGATAATCTTGTTGGCCCCAAATTGGCCTCGACAGTTTTGGTACCCAACTCTGAAAAATCTATGTCTGGAGCCCCCTTGGGTTTTGCCACAGACTCCGAACCTGCTGTCCCAGCACCAGGGTCAGGTTCTACACTCCCATGTCAGAACTCTCAGCCTGGTGGCCTGGTTAATCCAGGGTCTTTGATACATTCTCTCCTACCCAAGCAGGTTATGGATGCCATTTTAGAAGCCAGACGTCCTAGCACTAGAAAATCTTATGCAGGAAAATGGAAAAGATTTTGTTCCTGGATGTAACATTCCTTTGATTTTACTTTACCTGACGGATCTCTTACATAAGGGTCTCTCTTTCTCTTCCATTAAGATACATGCCTCTGCTATTTCCGCTCATTATAATACAGATCCTCCAATCTTTTCCCACCAGCTCATGAGACAGTTTCTCAGAGGAGCTAAGAACTTAAGACCTCCTAGATCTCCTCCCATTCCTGCTTGGGATCTCAACTATGTTTTGGAAAAGCTCACCGTGCCTCCTTTTGAGCCTGCTGCCTCTTCTGACATCAAGTTTTTATCTTGGAAAACAGCCATCCTCTTAGCTCTGACCTCTGCCAGGAGAGTTTCAGAGTTGCAGGCTCTTATGGCTGTAGAACCTTATATTATTTTTCATCAAGACAGGGTGTCTTTAATGACAAATCCTACTTTCATGCCTAAGGTGGTTTCCAAAGTGGCTTTAAATCAAACTATTCACTTGCCAACTTTTTTCCCTACTCCTCAAAATAAAGGGGAAAGGATCTTACATTCCTTGGATGTACACAGACAACTACATTTTTACTTGGACAGAACCAAGGACATCAGAAAATCAGAGCAATTGTTTGTTTCTTATGCTTCAAGTTCCCAAGGTAAAGCCATTTCAAAACAGACCATTTCTAAATGGATTGCTCATGGAATCAGATTTTGTTATTCACACCATGGAAAGCAAATCCCAGAGAGTATACATACTCATTCCACCAGAGCTGCTGCCACTTCCGCTGCCTTCCTCAGGGGAGTTCCTACCAAAGATATTTTGGAAGCTGCAACTTGGAGTTCAGTGCATACTTTTTCAAAGCACTACAATCTACCTCTCTACTCTAAGTCTAGGGCAGGCTTTGCTTCTGCAGTCTTGCAGGGCCTTTTAGCCGCCCCTTCTTCTTTATGACCACCTCCCTTTCATTCTGCTTTGGGATTCTACCCTACAGTCATGACTGCAACAGTGAAACACGATGAACATAGTACAGTTGTGTACACTTACCATAAATGTAGATGTTCGAGTGTCTTCACTGTTGCAGTCTGGGTTTCCCTCCCTCCTGTCCCCTCTTAGTTTTACTTTTGTGTGGTTCCTTTTTCCTCCATTTTTCTGAGGTGTATTTGCAAAGATTTTGGGACCTTATTCATTTTGGGACTCCTGACATCTGGGGCAAGAAAAACTGGAGAACATGGCGTCGGCTGTCAGCTTTATACTCCTGGCGCTCTGACGTCAGGGAGCATGGCTGAACAGCCGATGCCGGACCCAGACTTTGGGATTCTGGCCGACCGAGGACTGCCTGCCGGCAGGGGAGAACCCTACAGTCATGACTGCAACAGTGAAGACACTCGAACATCTACATTTATGGTAAGTGTACACAACTGTACTTTCCTCCTTGGGATATTACCGTGATTATTCAGGCCTTAACTTGACACCCCCCCACCCCCTTTGACCTAGTAGCATTGTCTTGGAGAACTATTTCCCTAGTGGCCAAGCTAGGAGTACAAGATATCGGTAACCTCTAAACTCTGGATGCTACCCAGTTTGGATTTGTAAAATGTAGGTCGTGTCTCCTAAACCTGGTAGACTTCTTTGAAACACTTACAAAGGCCACGGACGAGAGCAAGGTAGTCCACACAGCCTACCTGGACCTCACTAAAATCTTTGACACCATCCCTCATTCAGGAATCATTGATAAACTCACCAACCTTAACATAAACCCTTATGTCACGAGATGGGTGGCAAACTGGCTCATGGACAGAACTCACATGGTAAGAGTTGCTGACTCCAGATCCGACTCCAAACCAGTGACAAGTGGAGTACTCCAGGGTTCAGTCCTGGGAGCCACCTGTTCGGTATATACTTCTCTGAAGTGCAAGTGAATACCAAGGGTCTATGGCTAACCAAGTTCGCAGATGACTGCAAACTGGGTGCCATTATCGATTCCCCTGCTGACACAGACATCCTGCAAAAGGGCCTCACCGAGACTGACACCTGGTGTCAAAATCATGGCCTCAAACTAAAACCAAAATGAGCATTGTTATCCCCTTTGGCAAGAATATGGTACCCATGAATTACCAAATAGGGGGAAGTTCACCCAACACAAAGTGTGATAAGAGACCTTGGGACCCAAGTGGAGAGTAACCCCTCCTTTGATAACCACGATGACACAGTGGTCAGAAAATCCTACTACGTGGCTTACTTAATCACAAAAGGGTTCACATCTAGAAATAAGGAAGTCATCGTTCCCCTCTACTCATCACTTATCAGACCCCTCATTGAATACAATGCCCTGCTTGGGATGTACCTCACAAGACACCTACAACAACTTGAGAGGCCCCAAATGTACCTCACCAAGACGATCGCTGGCCTCAAACAATTGCCCTATGCCGACCGGCTCAAGAAACTTAAACTCTACTCGGTTGATTACTGCTTACTCCAACAAGTAGGCCTCTGTCTGACATACAAAGCTACGTCAAACCTGGAATTATTGGACATGCTCCACTTGAAGAAATCCCAATCTCCCCGAGCTACATGCTCTAGGGACCTAAACCTCATAACAATAAATAGGACATGATGGATGGATAGATTTGTGTCCCAGACTTCCCATGCTCTGGAATAAGATTCCCATCCAGATCAAGCAGAGCTTGTCAATAGCACTATTCAAGAGAAACCTTGATAAGTGGATGGGTGATAGGAAATTCACCCCTGGGATTATGTCTGGGGGCACTGCTCGATAGAGGGGCAGGAATTTAACAATACATGGGTGGCAGAAGCCAATACACTGTTAGCTAGGCTTGCTTTGGTCCTCGGGCGGATAGCTAGTACCTACCTATTGATCTGAAGTAGTTAACTTCATTTTATCTGCAACCTGTGGGTATATGGATCCGAGCCAGCAACTTTTTTCTAGCATCTGCTGCAAGCTCCGAGCTCCTCCCCTTACCCATAATGTCTTACCATCTCCTATCTTCCCTCAGATCTCGTTTGCCGCGCCAGTAGTGTGCATCGTGGTATCCTTTGCTCTGAGCTCAAGGATAGTAAGTGGTATTTTTTTCTAGTATCTAGGTGTACTTAAGTGAATTTTTTTCCCTTCCTCCCCTTGTGTAGTATCTTGTTTGGTCGTCGGGTGTTTTAAAAAAAAAAAAAAAGGTTTTGTTTAGAGTAGTAGTTAGGCCTGCCCTTCCCCTACCTGTGTTTATGTGTGGTTTTGGAGAGGTAGTGTTTGTACCTTTGAGTGCAGGACTATGGCTGTCTTTAAAAAATGTACAGAGTGTGGCCATAAGCTCTCCCAGGCTGATGGTCACACTCTGTGTGTAATTTGCTTGGGAGTGGCACATTTGTCCACTCAATGTGCTGTTCTGGTTTTAACCCTAGGGCCTTTAGGGATCGGAAGGCCAAGCTAGTTGCCAAAGGCCTTCTCCCTGCTGCCATACTGGAATCTGCCTCAGTCTCTAGTGTACCACCTCCCACCCAGACAGGGACTCAACCTCCCTCTTCTTCTGGCGATTGGTCTTCTAAGGAAAAATCTTCAGTCAGCGTGGCTGACAAAGAAAAAGATAAAGGCGCAGAGAGGAAAGGAAGAAAAAGAAGGACAGGCATCGTAAGAGATCCCCAGACAAGGACCTCTTTCTCAGCCCCCCATCTAAGACCACGAGGCCTGTTTCTCCACGGCTCCGGTCTCCTCATTTCTCACCGGAGCCATTGGAACATTTGGACCCAAGGCCTTCCTCCCCATTGCGCAGACCAGCCAGATCCAAGTCTGTGGCCTCTTCGAGGTCGACTCAGAGCCTATCGGACATGGATATGGACAGGATGATGCAGAGATTTATTCAGACCCAAATTCAGATGGGAGTGTTGCCAGACCCCTCTCCCTCTGGAGGGGGGACCTCCATGCCTCTTTTCTGCCCCAGCTCTCCTTCCCTGATCTGTGCTTAGGGGCTCTTGGATCTGAGGTTTTTCGGAGCGGGTAGCTCGGCGCTGACGGTTCCTCCAACCTCAACTCCGGTTGTGTTGTTTGGATCCGAGTGACTCTCGGAGCCGCGGACAGGGAGTCGGATCCGGTGGAATGGATTCTTCGGCTCCGACCTTTTCGGATCAGATTTGTCCCCTCGGCCCTCAGGCTACCCTGGCTTTGGCTCCAGTTCCCGCTTCGGATACAGGGAGGGCTTCTCCATCGGCCTTCGAAGTGGTGGAGAGGGTTCTCTCCCAGGGATTGAGACCCCAGCCCATCCCCTCGGATACCACCCAGGCCCCCCTGGATTTGGCGATGACTCCCTTCATCCTGTCTCAGGGACAGCCCGTGCCAGAGGATCCCCAGGTTAATTTCTCTGAGGAAATCCCTGCGGCTCACGGATCCCCTTCTGAAAGTCCCACTGAAGAGGGTCACCGTACATGCAAGTGCAAAAGGAGGCACTTGGACTTCCCTGAGTCCCTCACTATGGACACTGACTTAGATGAAGGAGAAGGTTCCCCCAGGTCACCTCCCGAAGATGTCTCCTTCAGAGAAATTATGGAGATCCTCCACCAGAGGGGAGGTTGGTCGGCCCCAAAACCTTCTGGGGATGAGTCAGTGTTCCTGGAGGCCTTTGGCACGGGCCCATCTACTTCCTGGGTGTCCCCACCAGCGGACCCCTTGGTGGACCTCATCACCACAAGGGCATGGAAGGAGCCTGACACCGTAGAGCCCATCCCCAAACACCCTGATGAGGTTTTATCTCCCCCTTCCGACAGACAACCTTGGTCGAAAGAAGCCCCAGTTGATGCTATGTTGGTTGCAACGGCCACAAAGAAGGAACTAGCACAGGAGAGTTCCTCAGTCCACCCACCAGACAAGGAGTCCAGGTCGGTGGATAGATTTGGGAAGTGTGTTTACTCCTCAGCGACCTTTTTGATCCTGGCGTTAAATTATTTGGCACATGTGATTCGGCTTCAGTGAGACCTTGCTTCGGAATTCGCTGAGTCGCCCCTAGAGTCTTTATTGCCACAGGACAGACAGTTGTTCTCGGTGAAAATGTCTACTCTGAAGTCAGTCTCAAACACATCAGTGCAACTCCTTTCCCATGCCACGGAAGGCGCAGCTAGGGTGGCTGGGACAGGCATAGCCATGAGGCGTCATGCCTGGCTCAGGTTGTGTCAGTTCGCGGACCCTTTAAAGGCGTCGTTTATCAACGCTCCCTATGACGGTTCTTCCCTTTTTGGGAAGACAGTATGTGATGCACTTGTCCAGAGTGAGAAGGATGGGAAGACTTTGTCTGCCGTCGGAGTCCGCTTCTCTAATCCTCAGTGGTGCTTCTCTAGGAAAGAGGGCAGAAGAAGATGTGGTTCCAAAAATCTCAGTTTTCCCAGGATTCTCAGGACAACTATTCCCTCAGAGGCAGAGGGGGACAGGATCGACGCCGACCCAGAGGTAGAGGGGGTCCCAGGGAACCTTTTTCTGATAGACCCGGTCAGCAGCCCTTAGGGATTGCCCGACTGTCCTACTCTGGAGGCAGTCGGGGGATGATTGTCCTTACACCCAGTGGCATGGGAGTCCATTACGACAGATCACTGGGTTTTACAGATAATATCCAGAGGTTACTCTATCCTATATGTTGCCCCTCCAAATATTACAAAACATCTCCCGGATGATCCACCCGCTCACAGGGAGGCCGCAGCTCTAGAGGTTTCAAAGCTGCTTCTCAAACGAGCCATTGAATGGGTCCCCCCCCCCGATCAGTCCAGATTAGGCGTCTACTCAAGGTTCTTTTTGGTGCCAAAAAAGACGGGGGACTTCAGGCCCATCCTAGATCTGTCAACGTTAAACCTGTCGGTAGCCAAACAGAAATTCCAGATGGTCACCCTACAGTCCATTCTACCTTATTTCCGAGAGTGCGACTGGATGTGCTCGTTAAACCTCCAGGATGCTTATGACCACATAATAAAACACAGACGCTCCAGGAGGTTTCTGCGCTTCCGGCTGGGAGCCAGTCATTTTCAGTTCAAAGCCCCACCCTTTGGTTTCACCACAGCCCCCAGGGTGTTCACGAAGGTAATGGCAGTTGTAGCGACACACCTGAGGCTTCAGGGTATTCAGGTGTTTCCATACCTGGACGAATGGCTCTTCGCTGCACCCAACAAGCATCATTTGTGTCTGGCCCGAGATTATTTCATTCGGTTGGCAGATCTACTGGGAATTACATTCAATGTTCACAAATCCCATTTGCAACCAGTACAAGTTCTAGACTTCATTGGGGCACAGCTAGACACTTTGCAGATGAAGGTATTCTTAACTCCAGACAGGATCCTACACCTCGGGTGCCACATAGCTCAGATAGCAAACTCCAAGTCTTCAAAAGCGAGTGAGGTTCTCCTGGCTCTGGGCTCCATGGCTGCCACCATATCGATTCTCCCTTGTGCGCGCCTTCACATGCGGGTTCTTCAATGGACTCTGGCTGTTCAATGGTCTTGGCTAGCCCTGCCCATGGAATTTCCAATCAAGATCAGTCACGTCTGCAGGACGTCTCTTCTTTGGTGGTTAAGTTCACCGGAGATATCAAAAGGACGCCCCTTCGCATCATCTCCAGTCCAAGCCACAGTGACCACGGACGCCTCCCAACTCGGGTGGGGGGGACACTGTTTGGGAAGGACAGTCCAAGGCACATGGTCCCAGTCAGAGACCAAGTTGCACATAAATGTTCTAGAGATGAGGGCAGTGCTTTTAGCATTGGAAACCACACAGTCCTCCCCCTCGGATTGATTGCAATTCAGTCAGACAACATGTCGATTGTCTGGTATATCAACAAGCAGGGGGGGGACCAGATCCTGCCCCCTATGTCACGAGGCCATGAGAGTGTGGGAATGGGTGATTTCCATCAGTCGGTTTCTGATAGCAACACACATCCCGGGGTGCTCCAACATTTTAGCGGACAGATTGAGTCGGGCCATTCTGATGCCTTCCGAGTGGACTCTGAAACAGTCAGTAGCGGAGGAGATCTTCCTTGCATGGGGTCAGTCTTGCTGCGATCTCTTCGCATCTCCTTCCAACGCGAAGTGCAGCGAGTTCTTCACTCTGATTCCCTCACCAGGGGAAGACCTCAGAGATGCTCTAGTCCATGCTTGGCCCCCCGGGCTTCTATATGCTTATCCACCTTTGCCACTCATTCCGAAGTTTCTTCAGAAACCTTGCCAACTACGGTGCAAAGTGATCCTCATTGTCACGTTCTGACCTCGTCAGGTTTGGTTCCCATTCCTTTGGTCTCATCTCTTAGCTGCCCCGTGGGTTCTGGATCTCTGCTCGTATCTAATCTCCCATCCGTCGGGGGCACGTCTGGCCGATCTGGGCAGCCTCAAGCTGACAGCCTGGTTGCTCCAGTTCCGTTAATTGCCAGGACTCCCGGTCTTTCAGCCCCGGTAAAATCCATTCTGGTGGCTTCTCTTAAAGACTCCACTAGGAAACTTTATTGCAGTAAATGGAAGCGTTTTTCCATTTGGGCTTCAGAGAGAAACATAGATCCCTTTACAGCCCCTGTTCCAGCAGTGTTGGACTTGCTGTCTGGTATCTTTCAGCAAGGAGCTAGTTCCTCCACAGTGAAAGTACAATTGGCAGCCATTTCCAGTTTTCACGTTGGTGAAGACAACATGGCCTTAGCCTCCACTAGACTGTGTAAGGCTTTTCTTAAAGGCACTTTTCTGTTATGGCCGCCTGTCAAGGATTCAGTGCCTCCTTGGGACCTTACCTTTGTTTTACAGGCTTTGGTGGCTCCTCCTTTTCGAACCTGCAGCTTCGGTGGACTTGAAATTTTTGTCCTGGAAGACCACTTTCGCACTTACATCTGCTAGGAGTGTTTCTGAGCTTCAAGCTCTGTCTGCCGTGCCTCCATATTTGGTCTTCTATAAGGATAGGGTCTCCCTCTGTACTAACCCTTCCTTCTTACCTAAAGTGGCATCTGAAGCAAACATAAACCAGTCCATTAATCTGCCCGTTTTCTTTCCTAACTTCCAAAATAAAGGTGAATACAAACTCCATTTGTTAGATGTTCATAGACAGCTTCATTTTTATCTTCATAGAACAAAGTCTTTCCGCAAGACTGACCAGTTGTTTGTTTCCTTTTCCAAAGCATTTATGGGAAAAGCTATTTCTAAAGTTTTTCTGGCCAGATGGATCACTCTTTGTATTTCACATGCCTACAAAGCAAAAGGTTTATTTCCTCCTGGTATTGTTAAGGCTCACTCTACCAGGTCCATGGTGACTTCTGCTGCTTTTTGGTCTAGGGTGCCTTTGGACGATATTTGTGCAGCAGTGACCTGGGCCAATTCACATACCTTCATTTCCCATTACAAATTAGATCTGATATCGAGGGGTAGAGCATCCTTTGGCTCTGCGGTGCCCAGGAATAACCTTCCATAAGGTCCTCCCAGGTCGGAGTAGCTGGGGACTCTGTCCCACAGGTTGCAGATAAAATGAAGTGAACTACTTCAGATAAAACTTCAGATAAAGTTATGTACTCACCATAACGTTCCATTTGAGTAGTTAAACTTAATTTTTCTGCAACATTCCCTCCCTCCATCCCCCGGACCTTGTCCTGTCTTTTCAGGATTGGTTTATTGGGTTGAGTTGCTTATGTTTTTAGTTGCAGCAAACTCGATTTGAGGGAAGATAGGAGATGGTAGGGCATTATGGGCAAGGGGAGGAGTTCGGAGAAGATGCTAGAAAAAAAGTTGCCAGCTCGGATCCGTATACCCACAGGTTGCAGAAAAATGAAGTATAACTACTCAGATGGAACGTTATGGTGAGTACATAACTTCTTTTTTTGCAAATTTGATATTTCATAAGGATATTAATATCTCTATGGACCAATCCACATTTTTTCCCAAAAGTGGCCTTGGAAAAGTACAGTTTTGTACCTACCATAAATGTAGATGTTCGAGTGCTCGTACAGCTGCAGTCATAACAGATGGGTTATCCTGCCGTCAGGTGGGTCCTCGGTCAGCCGAATTCCAAAGTCTAGGTCCGGTGTTGGTTGTCATCGCTTCTTCCCTGACGTCAGCAAGGCAGGGGTATAAAAGAGGCAGCCAATGCCATTTTCTTCAGTTTTTCTTGCCCCAGATGTCAGGTGCCCCCAGAAGGAAGGCAAACATAATGTTATGCAAAGATGCAATGTTGATAAATCAAAAACAGTAGTTGCAAGCAAATGCACCATAAAAGAATACCCCAAAAAGGTTATATGAAAAGTGTTTGCCATAAGGCCTGTCCTAAGAGGGGATGGAGGGAGGGAAACCTGGACTGCAGCTGTATGAGCACTCGAACATCTACATTTATGGTAGGTACAAAACTGTACTATGTTCATCGTGCATACAGCTGCAGTCATAACAGATGGGTAGAATCCCAAAGCTAAGTAAGGGTGGTAGGCACTAAGTGGAACTAGGAGGGGCTAGGATGCCCTGCAGGACTGCTGTGGCAAAGCCCGCTCTAGATTTTGAGTATAGTGGGAGGTGATAGTGCTTGGAGAAAGTGTGCACTGAACTCCAGGTGGCTGCTTCCAAAATGTCCTTGGTAGGGACCCCCCTGAGGAAGGCTGCAGAGGTAGCTGTGGCTCTGGTGGAGTGGGATCTGATGCATGCAGGCACAGTTTTTCCATGAAATGAGTAACAAAAGCGTATGCAGTGGGCTATCCATTTTGAAATTGTCTGTTTGGAAATGGCCTTTCCCTGAGCACCTACTGCTTAGGACAGAAAGAGTTGCTCAGATTTCCTGAATGGCTTTGTTCTGTCCAAGTAGTAACAAAGTTGTCTGTGAATGTCCAAGGAATGTAGTAGTCTTTCCCCTTTGTTTTGTGGATTAGGATAAAAGGTAGGTAAGTGGATAGTCTGATTCAAAGCTACACTGGATACTACCTTTGGCATAAAGGTAGGATTGGTTCGTAAGGAAACTCTGTCCTGATGGAAAATGATGAATGGTTGCACAGTCATGAGGGCCTGTAGCTCCAAAACCCTGCGTGCTGAGGTGTTAGCCAGAAGAAAGGCTGTTTTCCATGATAAGTACTGTAACTCTGTTGAAGAAGCTGGCTCGAAGGGAGGAAGGGTCAGCTTTTCCAATACGTAGTTGAGGTCCCAAGCACGGACTGCGTTTCCTTGGGGGTTTTATATTCTTTGCCCCTCTGAGGAACTGCCTTAAGAGAGGGTGAGAGAATAAAGGAGGATCTGTGTTGTATTGTGCAGAAATGGCTGAAGCGTGGATCTTGATGGAGGAGAAGGAAAGTCCATTGTTTAACATCTCAGCTAGGTACTGTAAAATTTGAGGTATATTTATTACCCAAGGATTCTGTCCCTTTTCTTGATTCCAGGCACAAAATCATTTCCATTTGGCGGAGTAGGCCTTTCTAGTAGAAGGTCTTCTGGCCTCCAAGATGACATTCTGCACCTCCTTGGAGAGGAGAAACTGTTGGGAAATCAAGGAATTCTCCATGCAGCTAGATTTAGAGTTTTGAGATGGCTGTGAAGTGTTTTGTAGTTGTGCTGGGACAACAGAAGAGGGACTAGAGGTAGGATCCATGGTGGGGAATGTGTCAGGCTCTTCAGGAGCAGATCATTTTCGGCCTCTCTGCTCTGGCTTTTAATAGAACTTTGGGCAGCAGAGGAAGAGGCGGGAAAGCATAGACTGTCAATGTTGCCCAATTGAAGGAAAGTGCGTCCACTTTCCAGGCCTGTGGATGATAGGTCCTTGAACAAAATTTTTTCAACTGGCAATTTCTGTGGGTAGCAAAGAGATCTATGTCTGGCTGTCCCCATGCCTGAGTTATCTTTGTGAAAACTTGAGGATGCAACTTCCATTCGTGTGGATCTGTCATATTTCTGCTTAGGTTGTCTGCCAGTGTGTTTTCCTTCCCTGACAGGAATTGTGCCTGTAGTTGAATTTGCAATTCCAGTGCTGTGTTCCATAAGGTCAATGCTTGCCTGCACAGGGGGTATGAATGAGTTCCCCCCTGTTTGTTTATGTACCACATCACTGTGGTGTTTTCTGTCCTTATCAATAGCTGGCCTGGATGCAGTAGGTCTTTGAAGGTCATAATAGCCTTTTGCACGGCTAGCATTTCCTTTTGGTTGATGTGAAGGTGCTTCTCTTTTCGGGTCCATTTTCCCTGAATGCACTGATTTGTCATGTGTGCTCCCCAGGTGTAGTCTGAGGCATCTGTTGTGATGACTTGAGTTGCTTGAGGTACACAGAAAGGAAGACCTGTGTTTCTTTGGCAAGCTTGAGTCCACCACAAAAATTCCTTTTGAAGGCATGGAATGAGTGTGATAATTGCTTCCAAGCTGTGGCTGTGTTGAGACCATAAGTTTTTCAGGTACCATTGAAGTTTCCTCATATGCAGCTTTGCACATGGGATTAGTAGGATGCAAGATTACATGAATCCCAGAGCCTGCAGGATTTTCCTTGCAGTTAGCCTGGTGTAAGTTGCCATTTTTCTGAAGTATTGAGACAGTTGCCCTTGCTTGTCTGGCGTGAGGTAGGCTATCTGGGTGGTTGTATCCAAGCTGGCACCCAGGAAAATTATTTGTTGAGAGGGTATTAGTTTTGATTTCTTTTTGTTGACTGTGTATCCCAGGAAGTTCAACAGTTTTATTACAAACGCCAGGTGCTGCAGTAGTATGTCCTTGCTGTCCACTTGGATCAGGCAGTCATCCAGATAGTCTGCAGAAGGCGATTACTGATGCCAGGCATTTCGTAAACACTCTGGGCGCAGTAGATAAGCCAAAGGGCAATGCAGAGAATTGGTAATGGGTTGAACCTGCAAGAAATCTGAGGTATCTACTGCAATCTTGTCTGATAGGGACACACAGGTATGCCTCCTTGAGGTCCAATGTTACCAGCCAAGACTCCTTGCCCAGCATGGGAAGAAGCTGCTGTAATGTGAGCATCTTGAATTTTGGCACTTGTAGATATGTGTTTAGGATGGATAGGTCTAAGATAGGTCTCCAATCTTTGTCTTTCCTCGGTACCAGGAATAGTTTGGAATAAAACCCTTGACCTTGTTCTTTTGCAGGTACCTCTTGAATTGCTTTCATGTCCATGATAGCTGAAACTTGTTTTTGTGCCTCTGCCCTTTGATTTTGTGGCAGGTTTGGCATGCCTCTCATTTTTGGAAGGGTGTGAAAGTGGAACCTGTAGCCTCTGTCTATAATTTCCAGAATCCATTTGTCTTTTGTAACAATATGCCAATTTTTTGAGAATAATGCCAGTTTTCCGCCCAATGGTGCTGCCATTAAAGCTTTGCTTGGCAGGTGTAGGGGGAAGTCATTGTGTCTGTTTTCTATAAGACTGTGATCTATCTTCTCCATCTCTTGGGGTTGGTGCTTGCCACTGTCTGGCTCTGAAAGATCCTTGAGGTTGCCCTCTACCCCTTGGGTGCCTGTATCTGCCCCTTTGAGGTCTGTCCGTGGCTGGAAAGGACCAATTTTTTGAAGGTCAGTTTCTGCTGAAACGTGGAGGCTGTACCTGCAGGAAATCTTTCACTGTTTGCATTGATTTCGCTTTTTCCTCCATTTTCTTTAGCACCTCCTCAGCTTTAACACCAAACAATACATCTTTTTGAAGAGGTGCATCTAATAATTTAGCTTTGACATGATCTGGTAAGGTTTGCTCTTTGAGCCAAGCGTACCTACGTATAACAGACCCCGTATCAGCAGCTCTACATGAGGCCTCTAAAGCATCAAAACCACACTGCAAGGTATGTTTACCCACTTGCTCTGCACCATGCAACAAATCCTGTAACTCTTTTAAATCTGGTTGTTCTGGTTGCGTCATCTTGCTTTTCAGCTGAGATATCAAAAACTGTTGATACTTTAACATATGGAACTGACAGTTTAATGCCCTCATGGTTAAAGTGGCCGAGGTGCACACCTTTTTCCCCCACCTTTCTAAAGCTCTGGAATCTCTCTCTGAAGGTAATGGGTTTTTAGCAGTAGAGGCCTTAATTCCCTTGGGACCCTGTGAAATTGTTTCTGGGTCAGCAGTATGGCTTTTATATAGGAACTGGTGAGAATCAGGAACCCGGTAATACCTGTCTGGTTTAACAGGAGCTGGAGGCAAAGAATCTGGATTAAGGCTGGCTTCTGTGTACACATCATCCAATATATCTAAAACAGGAGGGATAGCCAGAGGCCTATGCTGGGGGAGCAGAAGAAATTCCCTGAGCCTTTTCTTGGAATCTGAGTAATCTTGGCCTTCCCAGTGAAAGTGTTCCCTCAATGTATGCAGGGTTTCCCCAAAAGAGAAGTCCTCAGGGGGGGAGACCAAGGGAATAGACTCCTCTGCATCAGAGTCTTTGAATGGAGAATAGGCATGATCCTGGTTCTCAGATAGTTCTGAGGTAATAGAAGCTTGATCTGAGGAAGGGTAGTCTTCATCTAATCTGGGCCTTTTGTCAGAGGGGGGTTGAGAACCCCTGATAAGAGTAATCAAATCCTCAGCCATTTTAAGCATCAGTTTTTTAGGCATGGTGCCTTGAGAGGGGGTCTGAGGAACCTGTTTTTTGGTTTTCATGGCTGCTTTAGATTTAGTGAAGGCTTTAATAGAGAAGGAGGAAGGCCTGAAGACACCTTGAGAAATGGCAGGCCTGTCTAAATTCTGAGTTTCCCCGCCAGGAGTGGCGTCAGGATCTGTAGTAGGAATGGGGGCTGAGGAGCCTGCGACCTCGGGTACTGACGACACCGGTAATGCATTGTCATCGGTACTCAGGGGCTGCATAGGCACCTCGCTGAGTACCAGAGAACCGGTAGTCGGCCTTAGCGTGGTTTCAGTAGGTGGTGCGGACCTCGTATGTCGGTCCTTATCTTTGCGTTTTTTGCTCAAAACTGGAGTCGGAGTATCCGACGACATAATATAATTAAATTTTTTACCAAAAAAGTGAAGGGAGAACTTTGCCCGATGCTTAATAGTGCGCTTATTGAATCTAGCACAAAAACGGCAGGCCGAGACGTCGTGGTTTGGGCCTAAGCAAGGTATACAGTAAGAGTGGAAATCCTTATGCGGTATTTGCTTCCCCACATGAAATGCAATTATTAACTTTGTCTGACATCGGTCTGAGGCAAGAAAAGTTTCCCCAACGGGGTACTTAGCTTTCAAGAAGACTTCGGCTGAAATACTTTCAGAATCTCAGGAGCTGGCCGACCGGCACTTGCGAACTGCTTCTGCTTCGGACACCGCGTGGCAAGAAAGACTGAAGAAAATGGCGTTGGCTGCCTCTTTTATACCCCTGCCGCACTGACGCCAGGGAAGAAGCAATGACAACCGACGCCGGACCTAGACTTTGGAATTTGGCCGACCGAGGACCTGCCTGACGGCAGGATAACCCATCTGTTATGACTGCAGCTGTATGCACGATGAACATCTACTCAACCATACTATTATCCTACCAGTTTTCTTTCCAAATTTCCCCAACAAAGGGGAATATACCACACATTTGATGGATGTTCACTGTCAGTTAATGTTTTACTTGCATCATACCAAGGACATTAGAAAAAAACAGATCAACCTTTTCTTTCCTTCTGAAAGACCAAATTGGGTCGTGGCAATTCTAAAGTTACATAGTCCAGGTGGCTCTCTGATTGTATTTTGTTTATCTATAAAGAAAAAGGATAGGCTGTACTACACAAAATCTAGGCCCATTCAGCTAGAGTAGAGGCAACCTCCACTGATTACTTTGTTAAAGTGCCAACAGATGAGATCTGTGGTGCATCTACTTATTCAATTTTTCACACCTTTGTCTTTCATTATTAGCTGGAAATGCAATCTAGATCCCATGCATCCTTCAGTTCCACCATTCTTATGAATATCTATCCATAACACTACACATGGTTTTTAAATGTTGGGGAATCTGTCCCAACCATTGAATCAGAGGGAAAAGATCAGCTATGACAGTTATGTAATTATCATAATGTTACAGCCCTGTTATCTTCTTTCATCTAGTTCAACCTTCCTTCCCGTCCTCCTGTCATCTAGTGGCTATCAACTGGTTGAATTAACCTGTCCAAAGCCTTGTCATATATTCAGCCTTGAGCTAACCTCTCAGTTCTCATGATTGGTATGCTATTCATAATTTTTTGTGCCAGTTAGATACAAGTAGGCAAACTCAATCTGAGGTACGGTAGGGACAGGAGGGAATTATGGGAAAGGAAGGAACCTAAGCCCTGGGTCAAACAGTGTGAAAAAGTGCCAAGATCAGATTTGATAACCCATCTTTTGAACTGGATGAAGAAAATAAGACAAAATGAATGCTATGGTAAGTATAAAACTTTCAATTATTTCGTGTGTGTGTGAGTCTACCAGTGCTTCTATTTAAGGAGGAGGAAAAAATATCTAATGGCCACAAAAATCCCTTCCCCAAGACACTTGTGAGTTGTGTGTGGTGTGTCTGGGGTACATAATTTTTCACACAATGCTCCATTGGTCACTTCTTCTGTGTCTGGGCTATTTCAGAACAATAGAAAGTACAATTATGTAACAGCTCACCATAACAGTAGATGTCCTTCTCTTCACTGTTGCAGTATTCTTAATGAAAAGGAATCTCCTGCCAAGAATAGCTCATATCCAGCCAGTATACCAAAGCCTTTAGCATCTACAGGTACCATACGTCACACGTATACGCATCACACAAGGTATAAAGGTGGCATACTGACGCACACACTTAAGAACTGAAAAGCCCCAGGAGGAACAGAATGTCCATAGGGACTAGGAGGAACATATGCATCCAGAAGGAGAAAATAGAAACACAGAAGGACCCCTAGGATCAGGCAGGAGGGCAAGCAGAACAGGCTAGAGGAAAGGAGGGTGGGTGCAAATACTGCAACAGTGAAGAGGCAAAGACATCTGTTATGGTAAGATTTGACACAACTGCACTATGCCCTTCCATATCACTGCTGCAGTATTCCTAATGTAACGGAGAGTGCGAAAGCTTCAACTGAAACCCGGGAGGAGGAAGGCACTGAAGAAACCTCAAGAAACCCATTCTGAATAGCCGTAGAAATAGCATCCAACTTATAATGCTCAATGAAGGTATAGACAGAAGATCAAGTAGCAACCTCAAAGATGGAATTGGTATCCAGCTCTTTGTGAAAAGCACCACAGAAAGTAACAGCTCTGGTAGAATAAGCCTTTATTTAAGAGGAAAGACATTTTTCCATGAAAGGAATAGCAAAAGGAAATGGCTTTAGACATCCAAGGTACAGTCTGCTAAGAAAACGCTACACCCAAAGACTTGGGATGGAAAAAAAAGTTATACAGATTTGTGAAGAACTTTAGTTTTATCCAAATAATATATGAACTGTTTAAGAACCTTCTTACTGGCAGAGTGCGGAGAAAGGGATATGAATACATTGATTAAGGGACATCTCCTTGATCACCTTGGGTATAAGAATGAAGAGATGCCATTTTGTTGTGAAAAACTAAGAAAGGACAAATAGCCATGACAGCCTGAATTACAAAACCCCTCTTGGCTGAAGTAAGAGCCAAAACAGCAGGTCCCAGAAAGGCAGAATAAGCTTCCTGGGAGGCCTAATACAAAGGATGCCTTTAAGAAACTGACCTGAAATTTGGAGGCCAGTGGAGGATTCAAGGGCAACAAACAGAAATTGCGGATAGGAGTGCTTTAACAGAAGAATATGCCAATTCAGCATGGAGCAGATCACACAAATAAGAGAAGACCAGAGGAATCTCTGCAGACAGAGGTTCCTGATGGTGAGAGCGGCACCAGACAGAAAATCTCTTCCATTTGGACAAATATGATTTCCTGGTAGTTGGCTTCCTGCAGGACCCAAAGCACGTTCTCACAAAAGAGGTGCCCTAAAAGTGATCATAAGCCTATCACCCATAACTTCAGTTAAAGCGTGGACAAGTGAGGATGGATAAGAGACCACCTGCTGAGGTAACATGTGGACTGCCTCTGCCAAGTGAAAAAGAAGGGGGAACCAATGCTGTCTATGCCAAAAGGGAGTCATGAACAAGATTTTTGGAGATTCCTGCCTAATCTTGCACAACACTTTCAGAAGCATTGGTAGGGAGGAAAATAATCTACCGGAGGACTACCTCGGCAACGGACAATGTTGATGAACACATCTCTGTGAATCATCCATTTATGAGGTTATATGCTGAACTTGCTCAAAGGGTCTGTCACTAGATTGGGCTCTGTGAGAATGTAGACAGCCTGAAGAGACACTTGATACCTGACAATTATATCCCAGACCTGAAAAGGTGGTCTGCAAAGAAGGTAGGACCTTGTACCCCTTTGCTTGTTGACAAATCACATTACTGTGGTATTGTCTGTGAAAACTTTGAGGGGGTCTAGAATGAGAGAGAGTACGAAAAGCCTAAAGAGCTAGAAGTAGATCCCTCATCTTCCTTGCTGCTGTTATGGTCTAACCTTTGATGAAGAGGCCAGAAACCCTGAACCTTGAGAGAGTTGAAGGAAGCACCCCACTCACAGTCTCAGGCATCTGTAAGCAGCTCTTGAGTCAGGAGTGGGGTCTGGAAAGGAAACCCAGGGTTGAAAGTTGATGAATCAACCACTGAAGCGCAAGCTTGTGACTGAAAGGAACAGAACTAAGTAGTCCAGAGGTGACAACGTTGAAGTCACACTGACTTGAGGTACCAATAAAGCTTTCCTCATATGGAGCTTGGCCAGAGGCAGCATGGGAATGGTGAAAGCTATAAACCTGAGGACCCTGGGTAAGTCTTTGGCTATGATTGAATCCAGAAGAAAAAGAAACTGGAAAAAGGCAATCAGAGATGGGGATTTGGAGGCAGGCAGAGATGACAGTATGGGGATGGTCTGGATCCTGCGACAAAGAAAACCATGATCCTGAGAAGGAGTTAAGGGTGAATCCCAGATGCTGCAGAGAAATAGTAAACTGGAGATCCTGTAGCAGAGCCCTGTGAGAATGAGGCCTGAATGAACAGACTGTCCAGGTAGGAGAGATCTGAAACTCTTCTCATTCTGCGAAAATAAATGACAATAGTAAGGCATTTGGTGAATACCCTTGGGGCAGTAGAGAGGCCAAAGGGCACAGCAGACAACTGAAAATGCAAGGAAGAAACTGAGAAATGCAAAAAACATTTCCTGAAAAGGGGATGGATGGGGATAAGAAGGTAGGAATCCTTGAGATCCAGAGAGACCAGAAAGCCCCAGGGAAGGAGAAATAAAGTTTGATGAGACAAGATCAAAACAAAGGGAACCTTGAGAAAGGTCCAGGATTGGTCTCCAGGTGCCTTCCTTCCTGGGAACTAGAAACATTCTAGAATAACACCTCCTTGGCAGGGTACACAGCTTGAACGGTGCCCCCTGTCAAAAGAAAATGGAATGGAAATGGAAAGAGTGGAAGCTGTTCTCCAGGAAGTTGAGAGATGCCCAGAAAGGGAGGAAGACATTGACAAACCCTTAGATATACCTGGTGGATAATAGAACTCAAGAGTCTGTTGTTATCCTTAATCAATTTGGAAGGGACAGGGAAAGACAAAGGGATAAGGGAATCTGGTCAAGAGAAAAGGGAAGTAAATTGTCAAATGGAACCTGGCTTGTCCTGAAAAGGAGGTTTCTGAGAAATAGGAGTCTATGTAGATTTAGGAGGAGATACATGTCTAGAACCTCTACTGTTGGGAGGAGGGTAAGACTGTCTGCGAACAAAAGCAGATTTGGAAGGGTAATCCGTCTGAAACTTTGAAGCAGAAGAAATAAAAATATGTTTCAACTCCTGCAAGGCTTTGCCCTTATCCTGGGCCAACTTAAAAAGTTCAGCAGCAGCGCCAGAATTATTTTTATTTTCCAAAGCAGCATCCAATAATTTCACCAAAATGTCACCAGGTAAAGCCTTAAGACAAATCAGAGAGTAATGCCTCACAACAGAACCAAATACAGCAGTCCTGGAAAAGACATCAGCTGCATCCTAACTGCACTTAATAGAGTGGTGGGCAACTTGAAAGGTGGAGCACAACAAGAAAAGGGCCAAAGCCTTCCCTTCAGAATCAGGAAGGTCAGAAATCACATGACATGAGAAAAAAGGGCTAAAACATACTTACTTGGTTATATGAGTTTGGTAATTAATAGCTGTAAAAGACAGGGTGGCAGCAGTATAAAACTTTTTGTCCACCCTCTCCATGGCCCTACTATCCTTATCTGAGGAAAACAGTTTCGTAGAGGGCAACAGTTAAACACCACAGAAGCAGAAGGGCATTTATACAGAAATTTACAATCAGGCATCTTGTAAAATCTGTCAGGTTTCTTAGGATCTGAAGGCTGAGAATAAGGGGTACAGAAGTTGCTGAAAAGGTATCCAGGAAGGCAGCCAGAACTATGGGAACAGCAGAAGGCTTGGGAGACTATCTGGAGGAGCTCATAATATCTCTTCTGTAGCAGACATTTAGAAAGTCTCCAAAGATGTGTGAGAAGTATCCATGCCGGCCTCTGACAAGGTCACTACAGAGAAATCTGAGGCAACAATCAGATGATCCTCTGGGTTTTCATTAGCTTTGAGAGAGACATCTGAAGAAGGCTAGACTCTAGCCATATCAGACCTGAGTTTTTTTGGCTGACAGCTGATCCTCCAGACAATAAGACTTTGCTACAGCACCCTGAGTCAACAGCTTAAGAAGTCTGCTTTCAAGATAAATAGACATGGAGGAGAGGTGACTATGTAGGGTCCTGGGGACAAATGCTTGGCAGAGAGAGAACACTGCTCATAGTTGTGGGAAGCACTCAGACAGAAGACACACTGGTCTCCATGATCTTTATGGAGACTATGCCTCCCACACTGACATTTCCCCCTTCTGGATAACATGAAACCAACAATACCAAAAATAAAAGTGAAAGAATAGGAAGAATCCCAATGGGGCACTTAAATGGGTCAGTAAGCACAGAAGAAAGACATTCTGACCAACGTTCACTAATGGTATTCAGACTGGCAGCAAAGTAATTCTGAATTGTATACATTAGTATGTCACCTTTATGCCCTACACCTTGCACAGGAAGCATACATGTGACATATAGTGCCTGTAGGTACTAAAGGCTTTGGTATACTGGCTGTGCATTGGACTATCCTTGGCCAGGGATCCCTTACATTAGGAATACTGCAACAGTGATATGGATGGATATCAAATTGATAAAAGCAATTCTGCCTCCTGATTCTGAAGTTGACAAGCCCAGGAAAAATAAGGATAGAAAAAAGATGAAAAGAGAAGGAAGTAGAGCCTTGAAAAAGAAAAATCTGATGATGCTCCAAAAGCACCCTGGATGGAGTTGGCTGCTGCATTCGTGCCAACAAAACCTTCTTTGGTTGATCAAACGACCTTGGAGTGGATAAGTTCTGAAAGATCCCCTAAAAGAATAATAAGTTGAACGTCTACTGATATAGGTTCTTACACAACCATAATATGTCCTGAATGAAATCACTGTAGCAGTACTCTTGACATATGGGTGACTCTCAGAGATGAAGCAGGTAGAGAGAAGGGTAGTTGACGAAACAGTAGATGAGCTGTGTAGCAGTCTAACAGGGCAGACCTTGCAAAAGCAGCCATGAACCTGGAGAAAGCATCAATTTGTAGTGTTTGGTTAAGGTGTGCAAAGTGGTACAAGAGCAGCCTGACATCTGGCAAGTATACCAAAGCCTTTAGGTTGTAATGGATATACCATATGTCACAACTCAGGTTAAGAGCAAACTGACTTTTGACCATACTGCCTCCACTGTATGGAAAGCTTTCTATATGGCCCACCTCATTCGTAATGGTATCTCATCCATAGACAAGGTGGTCATAACATCCCTGTATTCTTCCCTTATAAGACCCATTATTGAGTACACTTCCCCTTTTGGCATGTACCTTACAAAGCACATGCAGCAGCTAGAGAGACCACAGAAGTTCCTCACCAGAAGAATCCAGGGCCTCAAGCATCTGCCCTACACAGATAGCCTGTCCCTCTACTCAGTTTCATACAGTGTTGGTAAGGGCTCCTTTGCTAGTGAGAGTAGCTGGGCTGCCTGGACCTTGTCTAGCACAAGCTGATTGGTACAGAAAGCAGGGACTAGCAGGATTGGCTAGATTTCTGTGTTACTAGAATCTTCAATTTTTTGTGGTATTTAAACCGTGCGTTTGAGCTGGTATGGATGTTTGCATGTCATGCAGGCTACAAATTATCCCTTAGTAGTACTTGTGTGATCACCTAGTAGTACTACTCTTAGACCTTCCACCCTTTACCCTCTTAGCTCTGTCTGGCCACAAAATCAGTCATGAGGGATTTGGGTATCCAGGTTGATAGCAACCTGACTTTTGACCACAATGTTGCTTCCGTTGTACAGAAAGCTTTCTACATGGCCTGCCTCATAAGTAAGGGTATCTCATCCAGGGACAAGGAGGTCATAACATCACTGCATTCTTCCCTTATAAGGCCAATTATTCAGTACAATGCACTGTTTTGTCAAGTACCTCGCAAAACACATGCATTAGCTGGAGAGACCACAAAGGTTCCTCACCAGAAGAATCCAGGGCCTCAAACATCTGCCCTACACAGATAGGATAAAAGCCCTGTCCCTCTACTCAGTTTCATACAGATCTGGCTGGCATACACAGCAATCTCAGACCCTGCCTTGATGGGACTGCTGCAAATCCACAAGTCAAGCGCCACTCAAGTAACCCAAATGCGTGACCTCAACCTGGTCTGTGACATCAACAGGACTTATGGGCAGGACAGATTTGTGTCCAAGAGACTCCCCCAGAAATACACTCGCTCTCCACATCAAGCAGAGTACCTCATTACCCCTTTTCAAGTGCAACCTGGATAACTGGATGGGAAACAGAAAATACACCCCCTAAGATTCCACCTGTGTCCCTTGTGGACAGGGACTTTAGGTGCTGACTTGTCTACACATGGGCTAAACTCTTAGCTAGGCTTATAAAGGCCTCAGGGCCAATAGCCTAGTAACTTCCTGTGATCCTCTCTCCCTCTCTCCCTCAGATTATGACAAACATGGATGGACAATTTCCTACGTTTTCTCCTGCCAGTCTGGCTTATACGGGCATTCTGAGACAGTGTAGCAACTGCCTCATGTACACAGACAATCCTCTACTACTACCACATAGGAACAAAATTTGTGAGAGATGCAATTACATTAAGAACCTAGAGTCTATGCTGTCTCCCTCACAAGCCAGTATATCAGGCACTAAGGTTGTCACCACAAACACCACACCTACACAACACACGCACCCACATTTGCAGAGGTCTTCAACAAAAACATACCCAAACAAAAGGGACCTCTGAGGCAAAAACACATGCAACCTTCACTGCTCACCACCCACATACCACACATAGTCCACACACCTGTGTCTCACATCCACTAAGACCTAAACATAAACCTGATATATTAGCCATAGGAGACTCCATTGTGAGACACACAGATGTGCTCCTCACCATGCTGGATAAGGAGAAAGTCACGGTTAGATGTTTGTCAGGTGCCAGAATCCGCCACATCACCCATGCACACAACTCTCTCAACAACAGGTACTGTTATGACTTTATCATAGCCCATCTTGGTGTAAATGACTTGAGATATACCTCCCTGGACTATATGAAAAGAGATATGATCAAGCTCACTGAATATGTCACTCAGGCAGGCATGTTCCTTGCCTTAAGCAGTATTCTACCATTACCCAGAATGATGCCTCAATGCAGAGAGAAATGATTGACTTTAACAACTGGCTTAGTTTCTGGTGTCATACCAAGGGGACCCAGTACCTGACAGCCTGGAAAGACATGACTGGCAAACTATGATGCTGTGCCAGAGATGGCCTGCATCTTATCCCTTGTGCTTCAGGCTTCTGGCAGTGCCAAGAGGTCAAAACTACCAACAAGAAAATTTCATCAAAACTAAAATTAAAGGTCATACTGCTAAATGCTACAAGTCTAAACATGAAACTGCACTCAGTGCAAGCATTCTTAACCCTGGAAAAAGCTGACATTTGTGCAGTCACAGAAACCTGGTTCAAAGCTGTGGAAAGCACCCCAGCCATACCAGGTTACTCATCCTATCATACATCCAGACTGCAAATGGTGGGCAGCAAAGGCAAAAGGAGGTGGAATTGCAATATATATATATATATATATATATATATATATATATATATAAATATAAATATAAATATATAAAAGACATACACACCTCCAGGCTGGTCAAACATTATGATGCACAGGAGACACTCCAGGTTCAGTTAACCATTGACAAGACCCCTATTCAAATCATACCTAGCTACAGGCCCCTAACTTTGACTCAAGATGGCCACTCCATCTATCTGGACCTCTTCCAATCTATCAAGATTCACCCTTTACCCACATCCTGGGTGACTATAACTATCCAACTATAGACTGTAAGAACTACTCATGCCAAAACACAAATGCCCAGAGATTCCTTGATTTTGTCAATGCAAATGCCTTGGGATAAGAGGTGAAAATATCTTGGACTTGGTATTAACCAACATGAGCAGCTGCTGCAGCATTCCTAAAGTGCCATCCCTCCCTGGTAAGATCCAACTACAAAGTGGTCACTTTCGAAGTCACCATCTCCCCTGACCCCTCCCCCAAGCTAGGGTCAAACAAAAAAACTTCTCCAAAGCTGATTACAACCTCAAGAGGGAAAGTATAAACAGCTTCACAGCCCTCCCCCCTCCTCCATGAGAAGTGGCACACATGTCCAAACCTACACGAGCATTTATATAGCTGCATGGAATCAGGAATACCCAACAGGACAAAATTGTCCTCGTCAAGGAAGAGTAAACCTGTCTGGTGCATATCTGCAATAAATAAACTCTATAATAAAAGGAAAGAATTGCTGTCCAGAACCAAGGAGGAGCATCTGCCTAATTGGAAGCACTCTCTCCTTAGCCTGAACAAGTAAATAAGAGCACTAGTGAAATCCTCCAAAGCAAACTTAAGAGTCCAAACTGGCCACATCTACTAAAGACAATCATACGGCCGACTTCACATATGTTCGCAATCTCAAAGGAAGCACTCAGATCTGCTCAGAACTGGTGGTCAAGGACAGCACATACACAAACGCCATAGATATAGCCAACCTGCTGGCAGACAGGTTCAGTGAAAACTTCACCCCTCTGTTCCCCCCCATTAGTAAATCAGGACATCCCCAGCATCTGCCCCCCTCCCCTTATCTCTAGGGAGCATGTCCAAAAAGCAGGTCATAACCACACTCTCCATGGCCAAAAACACAGCCTCTATAGGACCGGATAACATCCAAGGCTGCCTACTACATGGTCTAAAACAGGACCTAGCAGAACCACTTGGCATTCTCTTTAACAACAGTCTAAGTACTGGCTTTGTCCCAGCAGAGTGGAAAACAGCAACAGTAATTCCTTTGCACAAATGGGGTCCAGAAACTGACCCTGGGAAATATAGACCCATAAGCCTAACCAGCCTTATCTGCAAGCCCATGGAGAGAATCATTACGGACCTTATCAACAAAAGACACAGGTGACCTTCAAACTCTTGACCCGACCCAATTTGGCTTTGTTAAGGGTAGATCATGCTTATTAAACCTGGTGGACTTCGAGAATGTCACCAAAGCCCTGGATGAAGGCAAAACAGTATATACAGCCTATCTTGACTTAGCCAAGGCAAGTTTGACACAATTCCCCACTCAGGCATCTTTGAGAAACTCACCCAGCTGGGAATTAACCCATATGGCACTAGATGGGTAGCCAACTGGTTCACTGACAGAACGCATACAGATAAGATGGGGATTCCACCTCTACAAGCACATCAGTTACCAGTGGTGTACCTCAAGGATCTGCGCTAGGCCCCCTAGTGTTTGGGATCTATTTCACAGAAGTCCAGGTGACAATAGATGGCCTGTTGCTTACCAAGTTCCCCAATGACTGCAAACTGGGGGGCAATCATTGAGTCCCCAGTGATGTTAACATACTACAAAAACAGCTTACACTGACAAATGATAGGTGCCAAAGCCATGGACAAACTAAAAGTAAAAAAAATGCGTTATTCATCCCTTTCGGCAAAGGGGAACTCCCTGCAAATTACAATATTAACAGTACCATCTTAGCTCAAACCCTGTGGTGAGAGATTTGGGAACACAGGTTGAAAGCAGCCTTAACTTCGATCATCATGTGTCCACAGTTGTACGGGAGGCCTTCTAAATTGCACATCTCATAAGTAAGGGCATCACATCCAGAGCCAAGCATGTTGTAACTCTTCTGTACTTATCCCTCATCAGACCACTAAGAGAGTACAAAGCTCACTTCTGTATGTAACTCACCAGGCACCTGCAGCAGCTGGAAAACCCTCAGAGGTTTCTCACCAAGAAAATTCAGAGCCTTCAACACATGACCTACATGGACAGACTGAAGGCTCTGTCACTGTCCTCTGTATCTTATAGTGTGCTGACAGGCGACTTGTTCCTGGCCTACAGAGGAGTCTCAGACACTGGCCTAATGGAAATACTGCACATCCGCTAGTCAAATAGGACATGATTCACTCGCTCTTGGGATCTTAACCTAGCCTGCACCATTAACAGGACATGCTGGAGAGACAGATATGTCTCCCAGAGATTGCCACTCCTCTGGAACAAACTCCCAATTCACATAAAACAGAGCTCCTCAATGACCCTATTTAAGCGTAACTTAGACAAGTGGATGGGAGACTGTAAATTTACCCCAAGGGTGTCAACTATGTCCCTCTTGGACAAGGCCAGTCAGTGCTGATCATAGACTCATGCTGCAAATATAGACCATACAACTTGGTCAATAAGAGAACTAGGGTATAACATGGCTAGGCTTATAAAGGCCCTAGGGCCAACAGCCTACTAACCTCCTATGAACCTATAAGATTAAATAAGTACATGTTACACCAAAAAAAAATCTCTCATCAAACTGAATAGACAACTAAGAGGACTAATCATGTCTAGTAAAGCACATTTTTGAGGTAAAGATAGCATCTCAGGCCAAGGACAACCCTAAGATCTTTAAGCTATGTCAGAAACCTCAAAGGCAGTATACAGCAGTGTGCTATACAATTGGTAAATGGAGCTATGTTCATGGAACACGGAGATACAGAAAATCTTCTGGCCAACAGTTTCAGCTACAACTTTAACCCTCTTTCATCCCCAGGAAAAAACCCTAACATAACCCCCTCCAACTATCAGAAAGGAGAAGGTCTTAGGCCAAGAATACAGCTTCGAAGGGCCCAGATAATATCCCAGGATGCCCAGTAAACAGTATGAAATATGACCTGTCAGGACCATTTGAATCACTATTCAACCACAGCCTGTACACAGGCTTTGTGCCATGCGAATGGAGGACTGCAACGGTCATTCCTCTGCACAACAGCAGACCATCATCAGTTCCCAGAAACTACAGACCTATTAGTCTTAGTCTCTTATGCAAAGCCACGGAAAGAACTATCACAGAAATAGTTAACAATTAGATAGGAAACGTTCAAACACTGGACCAAACCCAGTCTAGTTTTGTCAAAGGCATTCATGTCTACTGAACATGATGGACTTCTTTGAGAAGGGCACCAAGGCAATTGATGAGGGCAAAATGGTGTCTACCTTGACCTAGCTATGGCATATGATACAATTTCCCATGCTGGCAGTGTAAACAAACTTATGAAATTAGGCGTAAACCCCTATGTAACTCATTAAATAGCCAGCTGGCTCACAGACAATATCCAGGAAGTTAGGACTGGGGAGACCACCTTCTCAAAGAGGCCAGTTACAAGTGGAGTCCCCCAGGGCTCTGTGCTGGGTCCTCTTTGGCATCTATTTTTTGGAAGTCACGTGCAATGTCAAAGGCCTCAGTCTTACCAAGTTTGCAGATGATTGCAAGCTAGGAGCAATTACAGAAATCCCCCCAAGACACCAACTCTTACAGGAAGTTCTAACAGATAAATGGCTGGTGCCAAAGCCATAGCTTAAAATTCAATGCCAAGAAATAGTAGTATTTTTTGGGAAGTTGGCCAGCCAGAGAAACTACCTCAATGATAAAGCACACCTAAAAGTAAACACGACAGTCAGGGATATGGAGATTCATGTAGACAGTAACTTGCTTTTGAGCAATATGTGTTTAAGGTAGTAAGAAAATCATTCTGTGTCACTCAATTTATAAGTAAGGGCATGGCACCTAGATCCAGGGAAATTAATGTGCCACTGTACTCAGCCTTCATCAGACCCAATGCCTCATTCAGTATGCAACAACTGGAAGATCTACAGAGGTTCCTCACAAAAAAAATACAGGATGTAAACACAATGTCCTACTTAGATTTCCTTAAAGCCATGAATCTATACTGTAGACAGCAAGTGTTGGAGGTGTGATGGGGAAGAAAGAGGAAGCTGGGAACATAGTTTCTGGGAGTACGATGAGTTGGCGTACTCTCCCCTGCAGGATGCACTGTTGGAGATGCTGGGTGGGCAGATTGGTTTGACGAGGGAGATGATTTTTCTGAGCTATGACAGAGAATAGGAATTGCCTAGACATGGCAAGGCCTTGCTGTGTCTGGTGGGTGCCAAAAAAGCAATTACTAGAAAATGGAAATCAAAATCTAAACCAACTATACCAGAAGTAGTGAACATACTAACAAAGATAAATCAACTGGAATTAAGAGTAGGAGCAAACTACATAGGAAAAAAATGGGAATTGTGGGAACAATACATACAGGGCAGGAATGAAGTTTAAAAAAAGGCTGGACTTAAATGAACTATTTAATGTTTGATGGAAAATGACTGGGTAGATTAAAAGTGATGTATAACATTTGCAACTGGGAGTGTGTCAGTAAGGACTGTGATGTAAAATGCTTGCAACTAGGATTGTGTAGGTGTGGTTTGTTTAAGTGATGGCTTAATAAAGATTTTTTTTTGTTTAAAAAAAACAAACAAAAAAAACAAAAATTGAATAATTTATGTAATGTTGCTTAGGTTATATGATATACAGCAATATATGTGAAGTGTAAGGATGGGATAATAGTTAAGGTGTTTACCTTACAGACACAAGGTGCAGGATGTGATTCTCGCATGGGGGTAATTGCCTAGGCTTAAAATGGCCTATAAGGGATTTTAGCCTAGTACTAATCTATAGTCAAAATGGGTTAGCTAGGTAGACAGCTCTCAAGATTAGAGTTTGGATGTCCATTGTAGTTACAAGTTTGAAATCTCATGCCCTCCAGTCTATCCTGTGGCAGCACTTGTATGTGTAGGGCTAGAGTACAGAAGGTCTTAGGTTGCAACACAAGGTCTGCAGCCTTTCCTTCAGAGGCAATAGGTACTGATTTTAGTGTTTGCTTGAACCAGACACCCTTGGGAACATGGGTTGAACTTGGCTAGGCTTGTAAGGGCACCAGGGCCATTATTTATTTATTTGAGATTTGTTGAGCGGGAATATCCGACTGAACTAGAGCCCTTTTTCAGCAGATGCCCAGGGAGAAAAGCTCCACAACAGCACACTAAGAGGTTACAAAGGTAATATGCTATGAGAACAATACAGACTGTATAGAGTGAAGTGCACATATACAAGCAGTTAAACTACTTAAAAGTTGCTTTTCATAATACATCAAGTATACAATAAAGGAGCATGGTGAGATTTAATGGGCCTGCTGTAGAGATGCCTAGAGACTGATATAACTGGAGCAGGTAGTCCCTGGATTTCTCTAGAAGATGCTTGGTTGAGGCAGTGAAGAGCCAGTAGTCTAGGTAAGGAAACACTCGGAATCCTAGTGGTCTCAAGTGAGCTGCTCTCACTGCCATACATTTGATAAACACTCTGGGAGCTGTGGTGAGACCAAAGGTCAGGGCTACAAACTGGTAATGACTGCCCCCCCCCCCCAGCCAATAGTGCAGAAATCTTAGAGATCATCTATTCATCTTGACGTTGTAGTACACATCCTGAAGATCGATGGAGCATATCCAATCATCCTTGTGTACAAACACCAGAATGGACTGAACCGTAAGCATTTTAAACTAACTTCTTCACACACTGATTCAGTTTGCTTAGATCCAGAACTGGTTTCAGGTCCCTGGTTTTCTTTGGCACTAAAAAGTATCTTGAGTGAGTTCTGAATCCTTTCTGGTCTGGTAGGACTTCCTGGAGGACTCTTGTCTAGCAGCTTTTTAATTTCTTGAGCTGCTGCCTCCTTCTTATTGGGTGGGACATTCGGAAGCCTGGATACCTATATAAGAGACCCTGACTCCCTCCAGAGGTGGGCAGTCCGGCAACCTTGCAGAAACACTGAAAAGGTTTACCGGAATAGGAATCTCAGAAATCCTGGTTCTGTGAGCCTCCTCTGCCATGAGGATGGCGTCTTCCATTTGAGCTCCACCCCTTTGCCTCTGGTGGGGTGAGATATCCCTGCATGAATCCTGGAAAGGACCCTGGGATTTACGGAACCACATCTTCTTGCCTCCTCTTTGACTCCTGGCAAAGGATTGTTGAGAAGTAGAAAAGCATACCCCTACAGCATTCAGGGCCATTCCATCCTGTTCACTCTGGGAAAGTGTTTCCTTAACAGTAGGGTCAAAGAAAAAAGTTCCATCAAAGGGAGCATTGATGAAAGAAGACTTGAAAGGCTCTGCAAAGATGCACAAGCGTATCCAGGTACGTCTCCTAATGGCTATGTCTTAACCCGCCATCTGTGAGGTACAGTCCACAGCATAGGAAATTAGCCTCATAGGCACATATGAGACAAATAAGAGGAAGGCCAGTTTTGAAGACTTCTTGTAGTCCTCCACAGACATGGACTCAGAGAGATTTGAAAGTTCCTTAGCTGAATTCTGCTGTAGTCCTGTGAAATGTACCAAGTAATTCATAGACCATTAAGGCAAAGGTCGCTGACATAACAACTTGCTTTCCAAATCTGTCCAATGCCCTGTACTCTGTTGGGGGGGGGGGTGGACAGAGGAGCTATGCTCAGCCAACTCCTTTCTTTGTGGGTGCCACCACAACCATCACATCAACATTAATCCCTTGCTCCAGTGTGGCCTGTCTTTAAGATGGGCAAGAAATTTATCAGGACAATGGGGAATGGGTTCTACAGTATCTGGTTCCTTCCATATCTGGCAAAAAAATAGATCTATAAACTCATCTGCTGAGGGAGTCACCCAAGACATAAATGGACCAGACCTAAAAACTTCCAGAAAAACTGATAGCCTAGTAACCTCCCTATGATCCTATAAGTACAATGTTTGTAAATGTGAACTTAATACAGTTTGATTACTTTTACATAAATGTAAATTTGTCTATGTCACAAGTGACAATTCAATAAAGGTGTTTAAAAAAAGCCCTGAATCTATACTCAGTCTCCTACACACTGCTGAAAGGCTATTAATGCCTGGCATACAAAGCATATTTGGATCCTGCATTGATGGACCTTTTGTATATCTGCATGACAAACAGCACCAGAACTCCTAGATCTAAGGATGTAAACTTGGCTTGCAACAAATAGGACATCTTGGAAGGACAGGTATGTAATACAGGGAACCCCCATTCTTTGGAATAGGTTTCCCATACATGTGAAGCACAGCCCTTCCCTAACCCTATTCAAATGCAATCTGGACTAGTGGATAGGAAATCAGAAATTCAGCCCGGTCTGACACCCATGTCTCTAAAGGGCAGAAGCAGCAAGTAGATCAAGTCTTAACTAACATACACCCTTTAAAAATAACTTCTAAGGCACAATAACTCATGAGACACATTTGGGTTGCATTGCTAGGCTTATAAAGGCCCCAGTTAGCCTAGTACACACCTATGAACATAACAACTACACCATTTTATACAGTAACTCTGTCATTCAAAACAGTGTACCTTCAAAAAAAAAATTTATAGAGGCAGTGTGCTTGCAACATACCATAGACACCGCTAACATTGTCAGAATGGTAGCCACTATTAACATAATCTTGCAATTTCTAAGCCTCTCCAAGAATCCAGGGTAGTTCAGCCTATAATTGTCACATTCTGTTAATCTTTCTGCTTGAAATCAATGGTTAGTCAAGGACATCTAAAAATTAAGTATTACAGTAGCAAGTAAACACTTCACAATAAAACTGGCTGAAAGTGGAAAAACAGCCAAAATTAAAGATTTACTTTTCAGTGTTGTCTTCCCAATAGATTTCTTCCTCAGGCTCAAACTCCTTCATGAACCTTGTGTGTAAGAAAACCTGAAAATGCAATTTCCAGAATGACCTTTTTATTTATTTTTCCATGGGAGAAAGATGTACTAATCAAGTAAATGCATGGCACAGAAGTAAGTAGTAGTTTGCAAAGTGACTGTTACAGCCCAGTAGCAGTACATGTGTATCCCATTCAATGACTTCGGAATCCCAGGATACAAGCTTATTAAAAATTCTACGTGGTAGTCTCCGACAGAAAGTTCCATTCTCTACCTAGATGTCTGTATCAATGGGTGCTCCAGTTCCCTTTTGCAACACAGCAGTGCAATATGCCACTCAGTAAATACAATAAACACAGTCAGTGCTAAAGTAAGTTTTGTTGTAGAACTTGGCAACTGCCACCGCCTAACAAGTCCCATTTGCAATATGTTACGTTCCTTTTGGAGGAGTCCATTTTAAGCAGCTAGGGTCTACAGTCCTGTTACTGTTTGACCTTTTATCTTCCTTGGCCAACCATTCATCTACCAAGTCCTAAAAGAAAACAGAAAATTATAAACACATTGGAAACAAAAATCTTTCAAATAATAAAACCATTTTAGACATTACAATGCATTTCTAATAAACCACTATAAAGCAAAGGGTAACACAATATTTATCTGAAATAGGCAAGCTTTATTGGCAGGATAAAGCTCTGACTATAAGCAAGATGACCAGAGTCTTAGTAGTGGCATGAATGTCTGTTGGAGCTGGTGTAGGGAGGATTGGTGTTCCCATCCTGGGGGGAGGGGGCTAAACTGTGGCTATTCAGTATTTCAACTTCTTGGAGGAAGGGTGGCAGCATATAGGATGGACCTGAGGTGAGTAGTCATCAACCAAGACCTCATCACAGGAGCACAGCAGCATGCAGTTGAAGTGACGGGCACAGTGGTCCCTGTAGTAATGTGGGTTGTTTTTTCCTCCACAAAAGGGGGGGGGGGTCTAAGGCCAGTATCACACACCCTCAATGTCAGAATGCCAGCAAGGACACAGACACCTACATGGCTACCTGAATGAATGCCCTCTGGATGGTTCTTGCCCCTGTGCTGAGGACACCCAGTATAGGAGAATGATTAGGCTCAAGCAGATTTGGGGGAGGCTTAATAGATGGCAGCAAAAATTGCACAGAAAAAAAAGGAAAAAAACTCTGCAACAGCCGGACAAATGCTTTTCTACAACTATGCTTTTTCAGTACACTCTGCTTATGTTTTTCCTTTTTATTTTATTTATTTTTAACACAAAGCTTAACTTGTGTGACCAAGCAGGTGAGAAACGCAAGCACAAGTCCACTTTATTCCTAAAGAAGAAGAGTAAGCAACTATTTAGACAACTGAAATTTAGAGAATAAACTTCATTGAGAAGCAAGACAAAACAGGCATATGGCATAAGTGCTGATAAAACAGCTCAAATGGAATCTGTCTTTCTGACTATCTACTGCAAGATACAATTATCCCCAATACCCAAAATATAGAGGACCTTCCTTAGCTGTGACTATCCAGCTGTCCTTCACAAACTACATCCCCAAGCCCTACATACCTCAATTGGTGAACCCAGTGCCTTTTCAGAGATGATCTAATGCAAACATTAATATGAATTAAAGTCCAAATGTTAAACTGAATTCACAGTATAGAGAGTTAAAGTTAATTTTCGTATAACATTTTGGAGGTAACTTACACTATCTCACCATCATACAGGTGTTTTAGTCCAACAGCTATGAGTTTTCAGAAAATCTCATGTATTTTCTCTTAAGAGTGTTTGATTTTGGAAATATTTTCCATAGAGACTAACCATAACGTATCAGTGGCAGTTTTGTCTGCCATTGTGCAAGATTTCAAACACCTTTAATCACCTCTGAACTCACATTATAAAATGTTAACTTCAAAATACAGCTGCTGCCTCCTGTCATAATGAGCTGTAAAAATAACCTTCAATACCTTAATATCTGTGCATCTTATGTATGGATCTGATGTACTTGTGACTCTCCCATGATGTATTCTATCATGTTTCGTCTCAACAACATGCAACCAGCTACAACATACAATTTGTCCAATGGCTTGCATCTCATAATTGCACTTCATGTGTGTCTGATTAATCCCAACACTACCTGTTATATATTACCCATTGATTAGTTCTTACTTGTCCTGCTATCAAAACATTAAGCAGATTCTTGAAGTACAGTGTGTTTTCAAAAAAAAAGTGCAAAGTACCCATGACCTTCTGGGCTTCTGCTGGAGGCCTGGCTTTCTTCCCACATTCAAAAGACAAACCATTAGACTAAAAGTACAGTTGCGTGAGTAATTCACCGTAACAGTACATGTTCCAGTAGCAGATCAATAGTGCAGTAACATTTTGGTCTGACCTCCCGAGTTTTTGCAGATATCCACTGTGAGCAGGGCTCATTCTCCTTACTCAGATGTCCAGATTAAAATGAGAAGCTGCTTATACAATTACTAGTTCTTCTTTAATGGGAAAGTATCTAGAAGTATACCGTGGCTAGGAGTGCTTGTGGCACTCTGTTCTTAAATCTTTATAGTGAGGATCTTAACACCAATCCACGTACCTTCTACTGAGCAAGTAAGAAACTTAACCACATACAGAAAGTCCACTTTATTCCTATAGAACAACAGGACGCAACTATTTAGACAACTGAAAGACGGATAATAAACTGCAGAGAAAGAAGCAAGATAAAACAGATATATGGAACAAGTGCTGACCAAACAGAAATCTATTTTAATGCACTATTTTAGATTTTACTTTCATCTTATTAGCAAACCTACTCTATTACAAGACAAGTGTTCCATATTGTACAGACACAAGACTCTTACTACTGTAGCACTATCAAAGGCCTCATAACACAAAATAGTAAGAAGACAGTTTTGTTCCATTAATCCAACTAGATACTATCAAATACATGAGGCTTCCTGTCCCTAGGATCTACATGGGGAGTGGACAGTACAGTCCAGGGACTGGAGGGAGATCTTGTACTGCAGTGAATTTCTATTTGAACAGCTATCATTATAGCATAAAATATTCAAACAACTGTGCTATGTTCATTGCAGACATCAACAGTGCAATACACTTCCTCATCTAATTACCAAGCAGTACTGGGGATACCCTACAGGAAGGAGGCTGTATCATGCCTTAGCAGGATGGGAGAGCAAAAGCTCACCCTGGTTTTTGGTGGCTGTATATCCATGTGTAACATTTAGAGGAGGTATACATATGCATCAAAGCTGCTGGTTCTCAAATGTACTGACTTGACACATTCTTGAAGTGGTAGCCACCATTCTAGTGGACTGCACCCTGACCATGACATTCAAGTGCTTCCGGTGGAATCATAACAGAAGGCGATAAAGTCAGATAGTCACCTGGAAAATGTCTTCTTGGAGAAAAGTTTGCCTGCTTTGCCTGGTATGAAGGAGACAAAAAGACATTCCATTTGTCCAACAACTACCTTTGGCAAGGTAACAGTGGAGCTACCTCCAATCATCATCTGGTGTAAAATCATTTCTCCTTTATGTTGAGTTTTTGTATAAAAAAAGTACTAACTAGATTGCCTGCTTGAAGTTAAGTTCAGAGACTACTTTGGGCACAAAGGAGTTGTTAGTCCTAAAGATTACCTTGACGTTATAGAAGGCCATGCATTGTTCCTTGAATATAGGGGCTTCTAAGTCTGGTGTCATTCTGGCAAATGTCACTGCCACTAAGAGTTTTCCAGAGCAACAATTTTAATTTTTATTTATTCAACATTTGTTAACTGGAAAAGTCCGACTTGGAATGAAGCCGATTTTCAGCCGAGGCTTGGGGAGAAATGCTCCAGACGCATGTCTTTTAACGTGGGAGGAAACCGAAGCACCTGGAGGAAACCCACACGGATGCAGGGAGGACATGCAGACTCCACACAGAAGGCACCCCAGCCGAGAATCGAACTGGAGAACCTCTTGCTGTGAGGTGACTACGCTACCCATATGTCACAGATGAACTTGGATCAAAGGTGCCAAGGTCAGTCTCTCAGTAACAAATCTCCAATCACATGGGGAGCTACCTACTAGATTTAGAAGCAACACTCCCTTTAAAACTGCTTGATCAAATACTGAGCAAACAAAGGGAGACATGCTATTATGACTAAAATGGAAAACTTAACAGTGGTGTAAAACAGTCCTCCTTCCCCGCCAGAATTTCTGTTTAATATTGTAGAGCTGCATTTAGGTACATTCCTTTTGATATGTACCACAAGAAGAATCTCCACCACTTAAATGTTTAAGTGAGATTTTTGTAATCTGAACCTTCTTACCTCTTACAAAATGCTAATGACCTCCTCCAAAAGGTACCAGGGTGATAGGCTCCATAAAGACAGTCTCAGGATCTCTACGTTTGAGTGAACCAGGGTTCTTCTATCATGCACTAGTACATTGCTGTGCTGTGGCAGCAGAAGAGTTCCCTTATTAGACAAAAGGACTAGCAGGAATCAATGGTTGCCTGGATCACCCAGTAAGACACTGACCTTCTCTGACCTGATCTTTGTAGTACCCTTGGCAAAAGCAACAGAAACAAGAATGCATACAGAGAATCCCCCTCCTAGGGGATTGTTCAAAACATCTCCTTTCAGACCCTTCTGCAAGGGAACCTGGAACAAAATGTCTATAGCTGGTAGTTTTTGTTCGAGACAAACAGGTCCTCTGTGACAGACCCAACTTGTATATAACCAAAACCACTTCTGGGTCCAATTTCCACTCACAGCTGTAGATGCTGGGCCTACTCAGCTAGTGTTCAACCACGTGCTGGCCTAACAGTATGTAGGAGGTTCTGAGGTGCAGACCTAGTTGGATTGCCATTTCCGACACCATCAAGGTTAGTTAGTAAAGCTGGTAAGAGTTTATTCCTCATCCCCCGTTTCTTTACACACCATATCACTGTGGTGCTTGCTGTCTGTGACAATCTTCAGAGTCTCTGGTGTCAGCTCTAATTTAAAGGCTTTTATTGTGAACAGAAGTGCCCATTATTTCTTTCCCACTGATATGCTTGCTTATTACTATCCTGCTTCAGGTCACCTTGCATCTTCAGCTAAACCAAATGTGCTCCCAAATAAAGTCTGCCATATCCATGGTCAGGATCTACTCCCCTTGGGGCACCATCACAGATCTGCCTGAGTTGAGTTCCACCTGTTGGGGCCACCAGCAGAGCTCTTTTTTGATAGCCAAGAGTAAATTACCCAGTATAGGGGGTGGCACTGCTGCGGCCAGAGGTTCCTAAGGTACCACTTGATCTTTCTCACATTGAAACGGGTTATGAAAAATAAGGAAGATGCAACCATCAAAGAAAATTCAAATCAGAAATTCAGTGGCCACAGATCATGAGGCTTTGGTTCTACAAGGACAGTGCTCTCAGCTGTCTCTGCACCCTTTGGTCACCTCGTGTGAGGCAGGCCATCTCAATTTAGGGAGCACTGGTCTAATCAGACTTCTGAGAGGTGGGGGAAATTACTTCTACTACTGTTTCAAGTTAGAGATTACAATTATGAGCAATTACACCCTCTGTGGGTAACCGTTCAGTCCCTTAGGATCAAAGATGCCTAGCTCTGGAGGTATTTTAAGAAACAAGACTATAGCGCAGCACAGAAATCCCTTAAAAAGAGAATTGAGAGGGATGTCACATCACACTTTCCCAATTCCTCAGAAAGTATGAGCTCTGGAAGATAATTGTGGACTTTTCAAAGCTAAACAAATTCCTAAAGATATTCAGATACACACCTTGCAGTTCCTTCTTTCATTACTATTCCTGGAGGCCTTCCTGTACTCCTGGGATTTCATGGATACCTGTGTACACATCCTCATCTACAAAGACCACAGGTAGTACACCCAAGGTTTAATGTGAGAATTATTTCTAGTTTACTTTTCTCCACAGCACCACCAAGTGCTTGGTTTTGTTTTTTGCACTTCTGAAGAAGAAGCAAGGTATCCAACTTACCTGGATGAATACATGTCTCCTGTCACTGGAGGAGAAGATCAGATTCCCTTGTCTGCTACCATGGACTATCCAATCAAACCTTCTACTGGAGAACTTAAAGATGTTTCTGGGAGTCTAAATGGATATGAAGAGGGGCCACTTTCACCTGTTGAAAGGACCCTCCTAAAACTATTCTTTGTAGCCCTGGGTCACACATCAGCATTAATATTGATGGTACCCTGCCACTGTTAGGAAAAAAAGATTCCAGTATCTTGGATTCTATATGCATCTTCAGTCATTTACTGAATCTTTTCCTTTAATGTCCCAGTTTTTCCCTGATACTTAAGTTTCAAAGCGTATTTATTTTTTGATCATTTTTCCCAGGTTATGTTAAACGCTGTTGTTTGTATATGACTTCAGAGACTTAAAACAGCTAGGTTTTGCAGTAGGTCTGAACCAGACAATTTTCACACTAATCTGCACTATGTCCATGGTCTAGACAAAACAGGCATCGAGTGTGGAAGTCTTTAGGCACCATCTTCCTATCACAAGCATACCTGTTTACTGAAGTGATAGCCATAATATTTCTTTGATGTTCCCTTTTATGCAATTATACAAAATAATTAAAAGACCAAACAATTTCATGCCACTATGCAATAAAATCAATTCTAATACAATAAGTCAATGGAAACTGTTGAGGAAAACTGAACAGTGTGTGGAACAACCCAGAACATACAAGACAGGATAGCGCCATCTTTCACTAGTACCTCTACAGGTATGAGATTTGCTCTGGTACCTTGCAGGGACGATGCCATTACCTGGAGGAATTCTGCCAAGGGAAATGGGACACATTAGATAAATAAACACAAAGGTTACAGTTTACTATTACAGTAACCCTGCCTGAAGATGATCACTTCTGACATTATTTTCAGAAGGAAAACAGGGTTAGCCTAAATGACACCCCACCCTTATAAAACAGAGAACTTCCTAGAGATACAGCCTGAAGCTTCAAATTCTAGTAAAAAGATGAAATAGCTTCAAAAGTTCTTCCTCCAAGAAATATACTTCAGAGCTACAAAACTGACATCTTTAAAGTGAGTACAGGTGAGTCTATTAATGATACAACTGAAGTCCAGATATGGAGAAGAGCCATCAAAGGTTAGCAGAAATGCAGAACTCCTTTGAGGAAATGTTTAACTGACCACAGCCAGACAACAGTGCTGCCCTGCACTAGGTCATGACAGAGATGCCACAGCAAGTATCAAGAGACTAATACGCAGGTCAGCTTCAGTCACCACTGTGACTCAGCTGGGAGGTCTGTTAGGAACAAGAAGGTTACACAAGAGGCAGGCCCTGACATATGGTCAATAGTAGTTGTCATTGATCCCCTTTTCCCATTTTTGCAAGGGGCTGGATCTTGTCAGTCAGACGGAACTTCCTTAACCATGGACCATGAACCCACATCCTTGTTTCTCAACATGGTTCTTTCTTCCTCTGAATTTTGTAGCACAGCATGGGATAAGAGGCAAAAAGTGCCCTGGAACCTTTCCAGCTAAAGTAGAAAGAATGTATTCGACACTTATCCCCCTTCTTTTTCTGAATCAAGCAGAACAGTGGTAGGACTGCAGTCTACCATATGGCTAAGAAACTGATCTCTAGGATGCCACATTCCCAGAAGATACAGATCAGACCAGCACAAATCACTTCTCCCATGTGCTGTAATAGGAAGGAGCACCATTTTGTTGGCTCACCCATTACTGCAGGAAGTGGTGGGGATCCTGCCTGCACTCAAACACTCTTCATCTATCACCAGGGGGCTGGCCCTAATTAATGATATGTGTGGTGATGCATGTGACATCAGAGGCTGCACTCAAATGGGGCATAAAAAAATCCTATTGGGTAATCAATATATATGACACTGCTGGATATTCTTACTGTGCACTTCCACTTCCTCTTCCCAACCAGTCCACAGCCAAGGTGGTCCCAACCTCAGGAGGTGGTTATGGGGGCATTAAGGATAAAGTATAGTTGTGTAAAATCTTACCATAATGAAAGGTGTCCTTCTCTTCACTGTTGCAGTATTCTTAACATGAGGGATTTTCCCACCTTTGGGAGCCTGACGTCCAGCCAGTATACCAAAGCCTTTTACTAATCAAGGTATGCCATAAGTGGCATGTATGCTCCTCGAGTATGTAGGGCATAAAAGTGACATACGAACTTACCATCCTCAGAACTTAATGCCCCAGTAGGAATGCCAGTCCAAGGAAAAGAACAGAGGTTAACAGTACAGCCAGTAGAGAAAAAAGGTCCATTGGGGTAGGAGACAGGGATTGAATACTGCAACAATGAAGAGGACAGTACAGTTTTGTACCTACCATAAATGTATATGTTCGAGTGTACACCCTGCTGCAGTCATCACACTTGGGTTATCCTGTCGTCAGGCGGTCCCGCAGTCAGCTGGAATTCCAAAGTCTTGGTCCGGCGGTTGCTGTCGCTTCTTCCCTGACGTCAGTGCGCCAGGGGTATATATAATGCAACCAACGCCATTTTCTTCAGTTTTTCTTGCCCCAGATGTCAGGTGCCCCCAAAAAGGTGGTCAGTAATTAGTACCAAATTGAGTAAACTTGCACAAATACAAAATCCCTTCGGCTATAAGCAAATACATCAGGAAGGTATTGAAGAGATTTAGCCAGTAGGTCAGAGGGGATGGAGGGAGGGTAACCTGGACTGCAGCAGGGTGTACACTCGAACATCTACATTTATGGTAGGTACAAAACTGTACTATGTTCATCGTGTTACCCTGCTGCAGTCATCACACTTGGGTTGAATCCCAAAGCTAAGGATGGGTGGAGGTATCATAGAGGGTTAGAACTGCAGTGGCGAAGCCCGCCCTGGTCTTAGAGTAAAGTGGTAAGTGATAGTGTTTGGTAAAGGTGTGTACTGAACTCCAAGTTGCAGCTTCCAAAATCTCCTTGGTTGGAACCCCCCTGAGAAAGGCTGTAGTTGTAGCTGTTGCCCTGGTAGAGTGGGGCCTAATGGTAGCAGGAACTGGTTTTCCATGATGGGTATAGCAAAAACGTATGCAATGACCTATCCATTTGGAAATGGTTTGCTTTGATATAGCCTTCCCTTGAGAAGCTGTAGCATAGGATACAAAGAGCTGGTCAGATTTTCTGAAAGTCTTAGTTTTGTCCAAGTAGTAACGAAGTTGCCTGTAAATGTCCAAGGAATGCAGGAGTCTCTCACCTTTGTTCTGTGGATTTGGGAAGAAGGTGGGTAAGTGGATGGTTTGATTTAAAGCCACACTGGAAACCACCTTAGGCATAAAGGAAGGATTAGTTCATAGAGAAACTCTGTCTTGATGAAAAATGAGGAAAGATTCCACTGCCATTAGTGCCTGTAGCTCTGAGACTCTTCTAGCTGAAGTTATTGCTAGCAGCAGGGCAGTCTTCCATGATAGGAACTGAAGATCTGCAGAGAAAGCTGGTTCAAAGGGAGGTAGCATTAGTTTTTCCAGAACAAAATTGAGGTCCCATGTTGGTGTAGGTGCTCTCCTGGGTGGTCTAATGTTTTTTGCCCCTCTGAGGAACTGCCTTAGAAGTGGATGCGAAAATAAGGGTGGATCCGTGTTGTAGTGGGCCGAAATAGCTGAAGCATGGATTTTAATGGAAGAGAAAGAAAGTCCTTTGTGCAACATCTCAGTTAAATACTGTAGAATGTGAGGCATGTGAGGCTGAATTGTGTCTTGGCCTTTAGATTGATTCCAGGCACAAAACCTTTTCTATTTGTCTGAATAAGCCTTCCTGGTGCTTGGTCTCCTAGCTTCCAGAATAACATCCATAACTGCTTGGGAAAGAGGGGCTGGCTGGATGCTTAGTTGATTTGCCATGCAGCCAGATTTAAGGTTTTGAGCTGGCTGTGAAGAATCTGATTGTTTTGTTGTGTGAGTAAATGGGAAATTTGTGGTAATATCCATGGTGGGCTGTGGGCCATATTCCTCAATAGCGGGTACCAGTGCTGGCGTGGCCAGTCTGGGGCTATGAGAATCAGTCGTGGTCTCTCCTTTTTGACTTTCAGAAGTACCTTTGTGAGGAGAGGCAATGGAGGGAAGGCATATACTGTCAGGTTTTTCCAACTGAAAGAGAGTGCATCCACTTTCCACGCTTGATGGTGAAGTGCCCTTGTACAAAATTTTGTTAGCTGATAGTTTTGAGGGATGGCAAACAGGTCTATGTCTGGAAGGCCCCATTTTTGAGTTATCATTGTAAACACTTGTGGATCTAGTTTCCACTCGTGGGGATCCATGATGTTTCTGCTGAGGTCATCTGCCAATGTATTCTTCTGTCCTGGCAGGAATTGAGCTTGTAACTGAACTTGGTAAGCCAGAGCTGTGTTCCATAAGGTCATTGCTTGCCTGCACAGAGGGTAGGAGTGAGTACCCCCTTGTTTGTTTATGTACCACATTACTGTGGTGTTGTCCGTCTTTATTGTCAGTTGTCCTGGATGTAATAGATCCTTGAAGGCTGTCAGAGCTTTCTGTACAGCTAGCATCTCTTTTTGATTGATGTGCAGATTCCTTTGATCTGCAGTCCATACGCCTTGAATGCACTGTCCTGCCATGTGAGCCCCCCAGGCGTAATCTGATGCATCTGTTGTGATAGTTTGCCTGGCTGGGGGCAAGGTGAAAGGCTGACCCTTGTTGAGGTGACATGCCTGTGATCACCCTAGAAACTCCTGTTGTAGGCAGGGAATGAGAGATATCATTGTGTCCAAGCTGTGGCTGTGTTGAGACCATACGCTTTTTAGGTGCCACTGTAATTTCCTCATATGCAGCTTTGCAAATGGTATTAGTAGTATGCAAGATGCCATGAAGCCCAAGGCCTGCAGAATTTTTCTTGCAGTTAATTGGACCTTTGTTGCCATTGTTTCGAAATATTGAGTCAGTTGTAGTTGTTTGTCTGGCGTCAGATAAGCCTTCTGGGCCGTTGTATTCAAGCTGGCACCCAGGAATGTCATATTTTGTGAGGGTACTGGTTTTGACTTCTTTTCATTTACTGTGTACCCCAGGCAATTTAGTAGACGTTTCACAAGAGCCAGATGATGTAATAGAATGTCCTTGCTTTCAGCTTGGATGAGGCAGTCGTCCAGGTATGGGTATATTTGAATTCCTCTTTGTCTGCAGTATGCAATTACTGGTGCCAGGCATTTTGTGAAGACTCTGGGCGCAGTTGATAAGCCAAAGGGAAGTGCAGAGAATTGGTAATGGGTTGAACCTGCAATGAAATGGAGGTATCTTCTGCAACTTTGTCTGATAAGGACATGCAGGTATGCCTCCTTGAGGTCCAACGTTACTAGCCATGCTTTCTTGCCCAACATGGGAAGAAGCTGCTGTAGTGTTAGCATCTTGAATTTGGGTACTTGTAGGAATGTGTTTAGAATTGAAAGGTCCAGAATTGGTCTCCAGGCATTGTCCTTTCTGGGAACTAGAAAGAGTCTTGAGTGAAATCCTTGGCCTTGCTCTCGAGTAGGTACCAGTTGAATGGCTCTCATGTCCATGAGAGCTGTAATTTGTTTTTGTGCCTCTGCCCATTGATTTTGTGGCAGGTTTGGCATTCCTCTTTTCATTGGCAAGGTGTGAAAATGGAATCTGTATCCTCGTGAAATTATGTCTAGGACCCATTTGTCCTTTGTGACAATGTGCCAGTTGTCTGAAAAAAGTGCGAGTTTTCCTCCCAAGGGGGCTGCCAAGAGAGTGTTGCTTGGCCAGATGAGGTGCAAGTCATTGAGTTTGCCTTCTGGTAGATTGAGACCTGTCTTCTTCTCCCTTCTGTGTTGCAGTGCCCCATTGGCGAGGTTTGTACTGGGCCTTGTGGTTGTCCTCTGCCCCTTGGGCATCTGTATTTACCCCTCTGTGGTCTGTCTGTAGCTGGAAAGGACCAATTTTTTGTTGGCCAGTTTCTGCTGAAGCAAGGGGGCTGTACCTGTAGGAAATCTTTGACTGTCTGCATAGATTTTGCCTTATCCTCCATTTTCCTTAAGACTTCTTCTGCTTTAACTCGAAAAAGAACATCCTGCTGTAAGGGAGCATCTAGAAGTTTTGCTTTAACATGATCAGGAAGTGTTTGTTCCTTTAACCAAGCATGCCTACGTATAACAGACCCAGTGACAGCTGCTCTGCAGGAGGCCTCCAAAGAATCAAACCCGCATTGTAAGGTATGTTTGCCCACCTGTTCAGTGGCATGCAACAGATCCTGCATTTCTTTCAATTCAGATTGTTGAGGGAGAGTGGTCATTTTTTGCTTTAACTGAGAGATTAGAAATTGCTGATACTTAAGCATGTGAAATTGGCAATTTAGTGCCCTCATAGCTAGAGTGGCTGAGGTGTAAACTTTTTTCCCCCACCTGTCTAGTGCTCTGGAATCCCTCTCAGAAGGTACAGGATTTTTAGCCATAGAAGCCTTAGCCCCCTTGGGACCCTGGGAGATTGTCTCTGGGACAGCAACAGGGCTTTTGTAAAGAAATTTGTGGGAATCAGGCATTCTATAATATCTGTCAGGCTTAGCCGGAGCAGGAGGTAGAGAATCAGGGTTAAAACTGGATTCTAAGTAAACATCATCCACAATGCCTAAAACTGGTGGGATGGCAAGTGGTCTGTGTTGGGGGAGTAAAAGAAACTCTCGGAGCCTTTTCTTCGAGTCAGAGTAGTCCTGACCTTCCCAGTGAAAATGTTCCCTCATAGTGTGTAAAGTTTCCCCAAAGGAGTAGTCTTCAGGAGGAGAAGCTGAGGGAATGGAATCCTCAGCATCAGAATCTTCATAAGGGGAGAAGGAGTAATCTTGGTCCTCAGAGGAGTCTGAAGAAATGGACACTTGTTCAGAGGATGCATAATCTTCCTCTTGTCTAGGCCTTTTGTCAGGAGGGGGCTGGGAACCCCTGATTAAAGTGATCAAATCTTCAGCCATTTTGAGCATCTGTTTCTTAGGCATGGGGCCTTGTACAGGGGACTGAAGTGCAGTCTTTTTAGATTTAAAAGGAGTCTTCGTTTTAGAATACGATTTAATGGTGAGCGTCGTCGGTATGAGAACGCCTTCAGAAACCGATAGCGTTTCTGCAGCACCGACAATGTCGTCGGTAGGACCAAATGGCTGCGTCGGCCTGGTACATTCCGTCAAAATTTCTGAAGCGGTCTCGGGTTCCAGATCTACGGTAGTCAGGGGCTACGTCGGGGCCTCACTAAGGACCGGAGAACCGGAGACCGGACCAGCCGAGGCCTCGGAATCTGGCTTAGGCCTGGGTTGTTTGTCCTTATCCTTGCGTTTTTTGTGCACGCCGGTAGTCGGTTGCTCCGATGGCATGGTGTAGTTAAATTTCCTACCAAAGTAGTGTCGTGCGAAATCAAAGCGTCTTTTAATAGTACGCTTATTAAACCTAGCACAAAAATGACAACTAGTGACGTTGTGGTCTGGGCCTAGGCAAGGTATGCAAAAGGAATGAAAATCCTTATGAGGTATTTGCTTCCCACAAGAAATACAATTGGTAACTTTTTCTGACATCGGTCTGAGGCAAGAAAAGTTTCCCCAACAGGGTACTTAGCTTTATAGAAGACTTCGGTCTGAAATTCGAATTCGAAAATCTCAGTAGTCGGCCGACTGGCACTTGCGAACTGCTTCTGCTTCGGGCACCGCGCGGCAAGAAAGACTGGAGAAAATGGCGTCAGTTGCATTATATATACCCCTGGTGCACTGACGTCAGGGAAGAAGCGACAGCAACCGACGCCGGACCAAGACTTTGGAATTCCAGCCGACTGCGGGACCGCCTGACAACAGGATAACCCAAGTGTGATGACTGCAGCAGGGTAACACGATGAACATATATACTGTTATGGTAAGATTTTACACAACTATACTATGTCCTTCTGTTCTACTGCTGCAGTATTCTTAACATGAGGGAGAGTGCCAAAGCTCAGGCAGAAACTTGGGAGGAGGAAGGATCTGTACAGCTCCCTAGAAAGCCATGAAGAATAAAACCAGCTCTAGCTCTGGAAATTACATCTAACTAGTAGTGTTTGGTAAAAGTATGCACTGATATTCAGGTAGCTACCTCAAGAATGGAGTTAGTGTCCAACCCCTTAAAAAACACCAGAAGAAGCCACAGCCCTAGTAGAGTGAGGTTTAACAGAGAAAGGAAACTGTCTTAAGAAATAGCTTTAGAAATCCAAGAAGAAATAATCTGCTTGGAAACAGCCAATCCCAAAGACTTGGGATAAAAAGAAACAAAAAAGCTGATCAGATTTCCTGATAGCCTTAGTCTTATCCAAATAAAATCTGAGTTGTCTATGCACGTCTACGGTGTGTAGTACCTTCTCACTAGGAGATTGTGGAGAAGGGAAAAAAGTAGGTATATGAATAGACTGAGTGACAACTTATTCACCATCTTGGGCATAAAAGTAGGATTAGTACGCAAGGACACCCTGACCTTACAAAAAAAACAAAACAGGAGGGCAAGCCATATGGTCTTGAAGCTCAGACACCTGTCTGACTGAAGTAAGGGCCACCAAAAGAACAGTCTTCCAAGAGCAATGTTACAAGGAAGTTGAAGTCGCAGGATCAAAAGCAGCCAGAGTCAGTTTCTCCAAAACAAAAAATTCAGATCCCAGGGAGGAGGAACAGGCTTCCTGGGAGGTCGAATGTGAAGGACTCCTTTTAGAAATTATTTAGCCTCAAACCTAGAAGATAAAGGAGGACATAAAAGCAGACAAGCAGAGATAGCTGATAAGTGTGACTTCACAGAAGAATAAGCCAACACAGCAGTGAGCAATTCACACAAATAAGAATGAACCATGGGAACATCCAGAGTGTGGATCCAGATTACGAGAAAGACACCAAATGGAAAACATTGTCCCTTTGGATATGCAGGATTTCCTGGCCACCAGCAGAACCCAAGCATGTCCTCAGAGACAAGGTGTCTATAAGGAATCAAAATCCTATCACTCATACAGTCAGTTGAAAAGTGGACAGGTGAGGATGGCTTAGAAAACATTTGTCTTGTATGAGTAGGTCCACCCTGTGAGGTAACTTTGTCATGATTGTCCTTGGCTAAATGCAGAAAAGGGAACCAATGCTGTCTTGGCCAGTAGGGAGTCACCAGCAAGATTTTGAGTTTGTCCTGTTGAATCTTGAACAGAAGTTTCTGGATGAGAGAAAGGGGGGAAATGCAAACAGAAACCTCCCCTTCCAAGAGAAAGAGATGGTGTCCACCTTCCAAACCAGAGGGTTTGGGATTCTGGCAAAAACTGAGGAAGTTGTGTTCAGAGGGGAGGCAAAAAGATCTATTTGAGGAGTACTACACTTGTGGACAATGTCCAGAAACACAGCCCTGTGAAGTATTAATTCATGCCACATAATTTTGAGCTGAGGGAATATAAACTACCTGAAGAGTTGCATGATATTGAACCACAAGCACCCATACCATGACAGCAAGCCTGCA